>NC_090242.1:2777127-2947127 GCF_024489055.1 Chanodichthys erythropterus | reverse complement strand
GCAGCAGATTAACTATACAATACTAATGAATAAAACTGACAGCATGGGCATATATTATTTAGCTATAATGACACTGGCAGCCTATCCAATGTAAATTTGAATTAGTGTAACAAACAGTCCACTGATGGCAAGTTTGACAAACCCATGTGCAGTTTTATTCCAAACGTACAAAATAAACAACAGCTTAAAGCATGACTAGACTCACAAACTCACAAAACAGTGTGTAACCGGTTGACGTATGGGTTGGGGACTACAACTCCCAATAGTCTTTGGGACAATTTTAAGAATTGCTTCATTACGTAGTTGGCACGCTATAAATAGACGCACGGAAGTACTGCGCGTCCTCGTTTCATTCATTCATTGAACTCGGAAATAAGCGTGAGCTTGCATCAGGTCACCTTTATGTGATTTTTGAACGTGGGGCATAAGGCAGTCAAGTCCTTGTGTGTTGATGGCGATTGGCCTGGTGATGCAGCCTTCAGAGTGTTGAATGAGTGAGAGCGAATTAGGTTCCTTTTAAAGAAGAACCGTGTGGTTGATGTATTCCTTTTTTTTCTTTAATCCAGTTCATTTAAAGGACTAGCACGGCTATTGTTACTATTTGATTTCTTTTATTTTTGGTGAATTACCCTCATTTTTCTTTGGATGTTGTGTATTTATATTATTGTATGCTTTCAATTGATACTGTTTTCTTTTTCTTTTTAGTTTTCCATCTTAATTTCATGGCAGCTGCAGGGTCTCCTCCAAGGGTGTGACTGGCACTGGTGAGGTGGTGGGCATTCTTCTGTGGTTCCTGGTGATTTATTTATCCTTTTGAGTGCCGTGGATTTTTGTACTGTATTTGGAGTGTGCATTGCAAGTAGTGGCTATATTTTCCTACACACGTATAGTTGTGCCCGGATTGGAGCCCTGTGGTTTGTCATAAATTTGTTTTGTTTTTGTTTCTTTCTCCTTGCTGAATGATGTGTACTCGTGTTTTAAATATCTAATTGTTTTTATACAAAACTTGGTATTTATTATTGTGAATAAAAGCTTGTACAAGCAATACATTATTACTACAGCCTGTGGCCAGTTATTCACCCACTTGTGGTGGGTTACAATTTGGCGTAGTCGGCAGGGTTATTTATCTTTTTTTTCTCTTGTCAATGTAATGTGTTTTATTTTGTGTTTTCACCACTTATTGTTGGTAAGTAATAGGTAACTGTACGAGTAACAATAGTCGTGCAAGAAGGCAGCTGTCTTGACTACCTCCGAAGCCTTTCTCTTTTGCATAATCTGACTTCCCTTTGAGTTTCCCAGTATGTCCGAAGATGTGCAGCAAGAACTAATGGACCTGCGCGAACAGCTGCATACTCTGCAGGCATTGAATGATCAACTCAGAAGTCGGGAGTCAACATCCAGCGGTCATGCTTCAAATCCATCCTCCTCCACAAACATTAATACTCCTCCAATGTCTTTTAACAGGGTGCTGTATGTCCCCAGAGAGAGAAAGTGCCCACGTTTCTATGGACATTCTGATTTATCATCTTTGAGTTTGGAGGAGTGGATTGAGGAGGCCACCATGTGTATTGAAGGTAGAGGATGGTCAGACAGGGAACAAGTATTGTTTTTACTGGATCATTTGGGGGGTGAAGCAAGGATGGAGATAAAGCTTCGTCCTGCTGTTGAGAGGGAAAAACCAGAACACCTTTTTAATATTTTAAGGAATATGTATCATGGTAAACAGACTTTTGTCCAGTTACAACAGAAATTTTTTGAGCGTAAGCAGCAGGAGGGAGAGTCTTTGACAGAATTTTCCCATTCTTTAATGTCCTTAATGGAGGCAGTTTTAGGCTGTAACCCAGGAAGTGCTCCTAATGCTGATCACGTATTACGAGATCAATTTGTAGAGCATGTCAGAGATGTTACTCTGCGACGTGAACTTAAACGATTTGTGAGGCAGAAGCCTTCTTGTTCCTTACTAGATGTAAGGGGTGAGGCAATTAGGTGGATGGAGGAAGGGGAAATGGTGACCGTTACATCGGTGCCACAACCATGGTGTAATACAACTCAGAGCAGAGTAGTTCAGTTTGATGGAAAAATGAACCGGTTTGAAGAATCAGCTGAGTTGAATGAAATTAAAGAGATGCTTAAAAGTCAACAAAAACAGATCGATGCTATTAACAAGTGTCTTAATGACCTTAAGCCGAAGTCTGAGAATAATTCTCCTATTTCTCCTAGAATAAACACTCGAAGGTGCTTGCGCTGTAATAAGCTGGGTCATATTGCTAGATACTGTCGACAGCCTTGGCCCATTGATACCAGTTTTAGGCCACCAACAGCTAATGTTAGTGAAATTTCTGCTGAAGAGCCTTTAAACTAGTACCCTCTGCTGTCATGAGCCAGACAACAGAATTGGGTAGTAACGGCTCAAATGCATCTGTCCCAGTGTGTCCATCTGTTTTACAGCGTATGGTTGGTCAGTGTCCAACGGTAACTGTCCAAATGGGGAAAGTTATTGTTCCTTGCCTTTTGGACACTGGTTCCATGGTGACTACAATGACAGAATCTTTTTTTCATAGCAATTTTAAATCATTGGGTGAAGAGGCCCTTAAAGAGTGTAGTTGGCTGCAGCTGAAAGCGGCGAATGGTCTCGAAATCCCATATATAGGATATTTTGAGATTGATATGTTAGTGCTGGGACACACTATTCCAAGAAGAGGTGTCTTGGTAGTTAAAGATCCAGGCAAGGGTGTGTTACAGCAGGGTAGGGCGCTTACCCCAGGGTTGTTGGGTATGAATGTTATAAGCCAATGTTACCATGAGCTGTTCAAACAGTATGGTTCAGCATTGTTTTCAGCATCTTCTGTTAAACAAGCAGAGCCGGGATGGAGGGATGCTCTATTGGAATGCCAGAGAGCAGAAAATGCCCATACAGCTGGGTTTATTGGCCATGTGAGAGTGCAACCTGACTACCCATTGCAGATTCCAGCAGGCACGTTAAGGTTAGTACCTGCCCTTTGCCCAAAAGGTTTTGGTTATGATAATACAGTCGCATTATTGGAACCAGAGGAATGGGGAAGTAATGGGTTACCATCTGGTGTATTGATTTCCCCTGCTTTGCTTCAGTTAACACAAGGCCTGGTCTTTGTCCCTGTGGTGAATGTTAGTACTATTACTGTAAGTTTGCAATCAAGGACTCGATTAGGAAGACTGGTTAGGGCTGAAGTGATTCCTTCACAAGACCAGAGCTTTTGTTTCAAAAAAATGGATAACACTCATACTGTTTTAGTTCAATCTCAGGTGTGTACTTTTACATCAGAATCTGATATTGAACTGGAATTACCAGGGCTTTCTGAAGCCGAACAGGGGTTAGTTAAGGACCTTTTATCCCGATATAGTGATGTTTTTGCAAAACATGAGGGTGACCTAGGATGTACTTCCCTGATTGAACATTGTATTCCTCTTTTAGATGATGTTCCAGTGCGTCAGCGCTATCGGAGACTTCCCCCAAGTCAGTTTGAGGCTGTTAAAGCTCATATTAAGCAGCTGTTGGATGGTCAAGTCATTAGGGAGAGTTGTAGTCCTTATGCCTCCCCTATAGTACTGGTTAAAAAGAAGGATGGCTCTCTTCGAATGTGTGTTGATTATCGACAAGTAAACGCTAAAACTCGTAAGGATGCTTTCCCTTTGCCAAGGATGGAGGAGTCTTTGGATGCGTTGTCTGGTGCCAGATGGTTTTCAACACTTGATTTGGCTAGTGGCTATAATCAAGTTCCAGTAGCAGAAGAGGATAAGTATAAAACTGCTTTTTGTACGCCTTTTGGCCTTTTTGAGTTCAATAGAATGCCGTTTGGGTTGTGCAACGCACCAAGCACTTTTCAGCGATTAATGGAGAGAATTTTTGGTGATCAGAGTTTCCAATCCTTGATGTTGTACCTCGATGACGTGATCATTTTTTCTTCTTCTATAGATCAGCATCTGCAGCGCTTGGAAATGGTACTAAATCGTTTGCGACAACAAAATCTCAAGATTAAACTTAGCAAGTGCTGTTTCTTTCGTCCGGAGGTTCATTATTTGGGTCATGTTGTCTCTGCTGCAGGAGTGGGAACTGATCCTGATAAGGTGGCAACTGTGGCGAACTGGAGACGACCGGAAAATGTGCAAGAACTCCGGTCTTTTCTAGGATTCGCCAGTTACTATCGGCGTTTCATTAAAGGTTTTTCTGGTGTTGCAGGGCCCTTGAATCAGCTGGTGGCGGAAGTCAGCCGTAACCAAAAGGGCAAGTCATCAAAGATGTGCTTGAAGGAAAGCTGGACGGAGGATGTGAGTATGCATTTCAAACACTGAAAGGGTTGCTGACAAGCGCTCCTGTTTTGGCCTATGCAGACTTTAGTAGACCCTTCGTGTTGGAAGTAGATGCAAGTCATCAAGGATTGGGAGCTGTTTTGTCACAAGATCATCAGGGTAAACTTAGACCTATTGCTTTTGCAAGTCGAGGCCTACGACCATCGGAGCGAAATATGAAAAATTATAGTTCAATGAAGCTGGAGTTTCTAGCTTTAAAATGGGCTGTAGCTGACAAGTTTAGAGATTATTTGTTGGGACACAAATGTACTGTTTACACTGATAATAATCCTTTAAGCCATTATCAGACAGCTAAGCTTGGAGCGTTGGAACAACGTTGGGTCGGACAGCTTGCAGATTTTGATTTGGAGGTGAAGTATAAACCAGGTCAATCTAATGGCAATGCAGACGCACTGTCCAGACAGTATGCAGCTTTGATGACAGAGATTTCGGTGACAACCTCTATTCCAGAAACGGTAAGACGATGTGCTAATAATGAGTCTGCATTGACTGTTGAAACCATTTCTGCTCTCCCTCTTCAGTCTAAAACAAGCCTTCAGGAGTTGCAAGGAACAGATCCAGTGATTAGTCGGTTTCTTGTGTATTGGGATCGTCAGAGACCTCCTACACGAAAAGAGAGGAGTTTTGAGTCCCCTACAGTGATTGAGTTAGTCCGTCAATGGAAAAGGCTAATGAAGGTGGATGGTGTCCTGTATCGACGGTTTCAAGCCCAAGATGGATTTAAGGAGTTTCGCCAGGTTGTACTACCTCAGACCCTAAGGGAGGAGGTTTTGAGTAATTTGCATAACGATCATGGCCATCAGGGGGTGGAGCGGACTGCTAGTCTGGTCAGGACACGCTGTTACTGGCCTGGGATGTATAAGTTTATTGAAGACTGGTGCAAACAATGTCAGCGTTGTACATTAGCCAAGGAGGTTCGACCGAAAGTTCGGAGCTTTATGGGTCATCTTAGAGCAGAAAGGCCATTAGACATCCTGGCCATTGACTTTACATTATTGGAACCTTCTTCCAATGGAACAGAAAATGTCTTGGTCATGACAGATGTCTTTTCAAAGTTTACCCAAGCTATACCAACAAAAGATCAGACCGCACAGACTGTGGCACGAGTATTGGTTGAGCGTTGGTTCCATTTGTTTGGGTTGCCAAGGCAAATTCACTCTGACCAAGGTCGATGCTTCGAGAGTAGAATTATCCAGGAACTGTGTAAAATATATGGCATTGTCAAAACACGTACAACACCATATAGGCCCCAAGGTAATGGTCAATTCGAGAGATTTAATAGGACAATGCATGATTTATTGCGAACACTTCCTTCTGAAAAGAAGTATCATTGGCCAGATTTTCTTTCACAACTTGTGTTTGCTTACAACACTACGGAACATCAGTCGACCGGTTATTCTCCATATGTTCTTATGTTTGGGGAAGAGCCTCAGTTGCCAGTTGACTTCATTTTGGGGCAGGATAATCTTGATCCTACTGGAGAACCTTGGATAGTACAACATAAAGAGAATTTGGAACAAGTTTTTAAATGTGCTAGAGCTCGCCTGCTAGCTGCTGCAGCTCAACGGGCTCGATCTAACAATGAAAAGGTGAATTGTGACTCTCTGCAAGAGGGTCAGTTGGTGTATCGAAGATCTCATAAGGTAAGAGGCAGAAAGAAAATCCAGGATGTTTGGGATCCTACCCTTTACAGGATTGTGCAAAGCCCAGATGGTTTAGGTTCCGTGTATTCTATATGTCCGGCGGATGGGAGTGGGCAAGTTAAATGAATACATCGTTGTGAGTTGCGTCCAGTCTATAATGCTACAGAGGATCCAGGGTTGTCCCCTCATATGAGGGATGAAGAGCCCAATCTAAATGAAGATCTCATTTTAATTGTATCACAGCCAACGGAGGAGGTACATTCACAGGATGAATGTACAGGTAATGTTTTGTCTGGTCCAGGTAGGAGCCAAAGTAGTGCGTTACCAGTTTCACAGGGTGGTGGGGAACCAAGACGCACACAGAGATCAACTGCAGGATGTCATCGGAACCCGTATCATCTCCCTCAATCTGTGTGCATTAATGATCAGATAGCTCTTCCTGTGATAAGGCCATCCAATAGTTCCCAAAGCTGTGTGTTTAGGCCATGGGTGTGAAAATATAATTTATCGCCGGGACGTCGATTTAATTTTGGGGGGGATGGGTGTAACCGGTTGACGTATGGGTTGGGGACTACAACTCCCAATAGTCTTTGGGACAATTTTAAGAATTGCGTCATTACGTAGTTGGCACGCTATAAATAGACGCACGGAAGTACTGCGCGTCCTCGTTTCATTCATTCATTGAACTCGGAAATAAGCGTGAGCTTGCATCAGGTCACCTTTATGTGATTTTTGAACGTGGGGCATAAGGCAGTCAAGTCCTTGTGTGTTGATGGTGATTGGCCTGGTGATGCAGCCTTCAGAGTGTTGAATGAGTGAGAGCGAATTAGGTTCCTTTTAAAGAAGAACCGTGTGGTTGATGTATTCCTTTTTTTTCTTTAATCCAGTTCATTTAAAGGACTAGCACGGCTATTGTTACTATTTGATTTCTTTTATTTTTGGTGAATTACCCTCATTTTTCTTTGGATGTTGTGTATTTATATTATCGTATGCTTTCAATTGATACTGTTTTCTTTTTCTTTTTAGTTTTCCATCTTACTTTCATGGCAGCTGCAGGGTCTCCTCCAAGGGTGTGACTGGCACTGGTGAGGTGGTGGGCATTCTTCTGTGGTTCCTGGTGATTTATTTATCCTTTTGAGGGCCATGGATTTTTGTACTGTATTTGGAGTGTGCATTGCAAGTAGTGGCTATATTTTCCTACACGCGTATAGTTGTGCCCGGATTGGAGCCCTGTGGTTTGTCATAAATTTGTTTTGTTTTTGTTTCTTTCTCCTTGCTGAATGATGTGTACTCGTGTTTTAAATATCTAATTGTTTTTATACAAAACTTGGTATTTATTATTGTGAATAAAAGCTTCTTACTACAGCCTGTGGCCAGTTATTCACCCACTTGTGGTGGGTTACAAGTGGATTACACAAACAATACTAGAGACAATATTAATACTAGAGACTGAGGAAACATGAGAACAATATATACACAGAGACTAATAACTTGACAAGACACACCTGTGACTATGTAAACTATGTACCAATGAGAACAACACATTAAGCAAGGAAGCACATGACATTATCACATGAGGACAAGGGAATCACATGACAAAGGGGAGCACATGGCAAGATAACATAGCTGCTAAAAACCACAAAATAAGATAGGATCGCCCCCTAATAGTTGACCAACCATTAAGGCATCTTTACACAGAAAAAGCAGCACAGAAAACAACTCTGAAGCGGCATAAAATCACAAAAATGTGCATTTACACAAACTGTTTAATGCTCCTCTGAAGCGGCATAAATGCATTAACACAGGAATGAAAATCGCGGGAAACAATGCTTTGAACATAAGTATTTCAAAACTAACAGTTTTAACAAAATTATTTTAAAAATAATTAAATAATAAACAATGAAAAAAAAAAAAAAACTTTAAAGTAGTAAACTGCGTGCTATATCTCACGTTTTGATGTTTGTCATAATAAAAATTTTTACAGCTGGAACGATGCAACAAGAAATTGTTCATTATTACACCGGGTAGTTCACAACAGGATTAAAAGAGGTTGAACATTTTTTTTTTTTTTTTCCTCAAAGAGACAGAAACAACAAATGATGCTAGCATTTGCGTGTATCAGGCAGCAGCAGATCACCAGACCGTCATGTGTGGGTGAAATATCGTCCTCAAGGAGATGATTTTTGGAATATAATATAACAGTACACAATCTAAGTGACGCCGATTGTGTTAAGCATTAGACGTTACCTTATCTGAGAGAAATGTAGCAGCGCGTTGATCTGACAGTCTCTTCATAGGAAGATTACAAACGCTGAAAGCCAACTGATGACACACAACGATTCTCTGCTGTTATTTTGATGGTTTGCTTCACGATGTGAGTACAGGACTCTTTTACTTCAATGCCCCTTGTTGGAAGACATTTTTATTATTTGCCCTACGTTATATGTTTCGCCATAAATAGGCTGCGTAAAGATGCCTTTAGTCGATTAGAAGAGCCTTGGTCGACCAAGATTTTATTAGTTGGTTAGTTAGCAACTGGCGAAGTCATGCAGTCCATGAAAATATGGCTTATCACTTGAAACAAGTAAGTAGTAGCAACTTCACAAGTCTGTTCGCTCTAATGTTAGCCTAGTCCTAGATAAATGTGCGCTGTTATTAGGCACATATTCATGCCACCTAGAATATCAAAATCAACCGCAGGTGGTAGATCCTTCTCCTATTTGGCAACCAAACTCTGAAACAATCTTCCTAGCATTGTTCAGGAAGCAGACACACTCTGTCAGTTTAAATCTAGGCTAAACACGCATCTATTTAACCTGGCATACACATAACACATTAGCAATTTATATTATCAAATCCGTTAAAGGATTATTAGACTGCATAAATGAGGTCAGCCGGAACCGGGTACACTTCCTATAACACCAGATGTACTCGTTACATCAGAAGAAGAATGGCATCTACGCTAATATTAGTCTTTACTGTAGTCAACCGGATCCGGGCCGTATCCAGATGAGACCGAGGACCCGTGCCCTGACACAACCACAACGCAGCCCTGAAGTTTCAGCAGAGATCGAGTCAACTAGATCATCCATTGTGAAGGCCTCATCGAAACGACAGCCAGTAGCACAGTTCCTCAACAGACCGTCCATACCGGCGTGATGAATACGATCCGCAACTGGACCACAACGCAGTCCTGAAGTATCATCGGAGATCGTGTCAGCTAGATCATCCATTGCGAAGGCCTCATCGACATGACAGCTAGTAGCACAGTTCCTCAACAAACCGTCCATACCGGCATGATTAATACGATCCTCAACCAGATGGAACTGGAATAAATACTTTGAATGTTGCGATCCTATCAGACTTATGATAGCAACCTAAATCGTAACAAAGCACTGTTCACCAGAGGAGAACTGGCCCCCCGACTAAGCCTGGTTTCTCCCAAGGTTTTTTTCTCCATTTTAACACCTATTTGCCACCCGTTTGCCACCTGATGTCACCTGTTGGAGTTTGGGTTCCTTGCCGCTGTCGCCTTTGGCTTGCTTAGTTGGGGACACTTGACATTTGAATTGACATATTCTTGACATTTATTCAACAGTGCTTTTGATCTGCCTGCATTGACACTATTCTTTAAGAGCTGCTGTGCAGCCAAAATTATATACCAGTTATCACTGTAAAGCTGCTTTGACACAATCTGCATTGTAAAAAGCGCTATATAAATAAAGGTGACTTGACTTGACTTGGCTTGTATATGGAGAGTGAACTTACTGCATGACATGTAGCTGCTGGTGCAATCACTTGCATTTAACTTAAAATACTCTGTCATTTGGTCATACAGATAAGAGTAATGCAAACTGTAAAGGGTCCACTTTTTATTTCTCACAATAACAGCAAAACGTTGTGCTTTTGTAAAATAATGAAAACAATCATGATCCGCTTTCTGCCATCTCGTTCTCAGTGAACTTAAGTATGTAACAAACATGAACCGAAACTCAGTGTATTCTTGCCTCACAGACATTACAAATACTGTATATCTATAGAAAGCTTGAAATGTCTACTTTTAAAACCAATTCAAATGGAAAATAAATATTCTATAATAATGTAATCTGTATGAAACATGCATATAGGCGTGTCCACTACCTCAGAGGTGACGAGTCAGCATTGTTGACTTAATCTCTGCAGCCAAAAACACAGAAAACATTATAAATAAATTATTCAAATGTTTAGACAGTCTCCTTGCTGTTTTTTCTTGACATACTCTTAATCATTATGTTTGCCGATGCGCTGTGGCAAACTTTATGCATGCACTTGAGCACTGAATAGACTATGTATTATATATAGGCAATTAAAGGCTCATTATTAATGATTTTTGTAAAAAAAAATTTTTTTTTTGTTAAAAACACACGATTAGTCAACTAATGGCTTAAATGAATGACTACTAGTCGACTACAAAAATCTTTATTCGAGGGCAGCCCTAAAATAAGATATGAAACATGAACACAAAACAAAACCACAACTAGGCATGACAGATCCCCTCTCTATGGGCGGCTCCTGACACCTAACATAAAACCAAAGCTAGACAAAAAGTCCAGGAGGGTGGTGGAGTGAAGGTGGTCTTGGGGGAGGGATGGAGGGCCAGGCCTGTCAAGAGGGACAGGATCAGGACCAAGGCATAGCAAAGGCGGATCTGGGCCTGGTCACCACTCTGGCGTGGCGGACATGATGTCCGGATACTCTGGCGTGGCGGCCATGTCGTCTGGAGACTCTGGCATGGTGGCCATGACTTGAAGAGGCTCAGGCTTGGTGGTCATGACATGGAGAGGCTCTGGCATGCCAGGCATGACATGGAGAGGCCCTGGTGTGGCAGGCATGATGTGAACAGGCTCTGGCTTGATCAGCATTATATAAGCAGTCTCTGGCTTGTCAGGCACGACATGAAGAAACTAAGGCTTGGCAGGTATGATGTGAACATTTGCTCAACAAAAGTGCATAGTCAATGTATTGAGCAAGAGAAAAATTAATTTCCCCCCAGGCAGCCTAGAGTGCAAGGGTTCGCTTAATCCATAGCTGAGTGCTACCTCATTAAAGTCAGAGCAATTACTAAGTTCTAGAAAGTCCTCCACATATTGCTCAATGGTCTGATTGTCCTGCCAGAGGTGCAGGATGTGAACTGCTGGGCTTAACATAAGCTGATGCATACTTACATCACCAAATATTACAATACATTTTGAAATGAATAATTTTGGCTACTTATTTTCCCAATGAAGCCAGTTAAACCAAAACACTGGTTCTGTTCACACACCAGGGCTTCACCAGAAATGCAGTTGTGAGTCCTGAAAGTTTACAGGTGTAAGTTTGGTTATAGAATGTGGGTGTCACTGCTGTAAACTACCATATAAAAAACATTTATTTAAAAAATTTGTGCAGCCTATAGGCCCCTCCCCAGTGTAGGCCCCTGGGCTTCAGCCCATGGAAGCTTGTGCGTTACTGCGCCCCTGATTACATGCAGTAACTGACAATAAACTAGCCTGTTTAAGCTTAACGAAAACATTTTGTTATCATCCTCATAGATTTTTGTCAGACAAGTCATGTCTCCAGGTGATATTTAATCAAATTCCTGTGTGAAGTGAAAATGTCAAAAAGAAAAATGCTGCACATGGTTTCATATTTCACTTTTTCTCTTTTGAAAGTGTTATGAAAGAACCTAAAAAATTTAATAGATTTGATTATTGGAAGGAATTTTCTAGGTTCAGTAAAAGTAAAGTTCAGTCAACAGCATTTTTGGCATATTGTTGATTACCAGAAATAATTGACTCATACCTCATTTTCTTTTAGAAAAAAATATACTTTGCATAAGCATTCTCTGGAAATCTAATTTAATTGAACAATTTGTGACCCAGATGAAAACATATCCTTTAGCTTAGGGCTCCGCTGGGTCACAGGTTTTCCAAAGGGACAGCACTGTGTGCAGCCCTTCAGGACAGAGAACTGCTCCATTAGTCAAGCACCTGGCTCTCCCTCAATTAATTCTTAATGCACAGGGGTATGAGTGAAATAACTCTCTGGTAAAATTAAAAGAATATTTTATTTTTATTTATTTTTATTTTTTTCAGCCCAGTGTGTATTTCCTTGTGTGAACAAAGAAAAAAAAAATCAAACCTCTTTGTCAGGATATTTGATTTAATTGAAATACAAGCTACAAATAAAGTTAACATACATTTACACTGCATTTGAATCACGTGTTACATGTATAGTGTCTGTGGTCTTTAGGATGCCCAAAAAAAATCTTTTCAAAAATCTTGGTTTAAGATGCTTGTGCCATGAAATGTATTCTTAGAAATCTTCATGTTGGTTTCTGGAAAACATCTCAGGTTATGACTGTACCCTGGTACCCTAAGATTGACACTGTGGGGAATGTCCTCAGCGTGACAGGTGTCTGAAGCATGAGTGAAAAACACGCCAATTAGTTGACTGACAACAGTCCATGACGTCACATGCAGAGTGCCGGTAAGTTTAAAAAGGTGCCTTTTATACACATCATCAACTCTTTTGTCTGAAGGAGACATGGACAGTGTCTCCTTCCCCTTCTCAGGGAACCAGGGTTACAGTCATTGCCATCAAAAACTCAACCCCTAGGGAAAAATCAGGGGAGCTCCCTGATTTGATGGCAATGACACGTTGGAGTACACATTTATGATGGATGTAGATGGGAGCTTTTTCTTCAGCGCATACTCGTGACCCCTGTTCACTGCCATTATAAAGCTTGTATGCGCCAGGACATTTATTAATATTTCTACGATTGTGTTCATCAGAAAGAAGAAAGTCATATACACCTCGGATGGCTTGAGGGTGAGTAAGTGAACGAATCCTTTAAATACTCTAAAACAATTAGGGGAGAGTGCTCACTCCCTGAGCACTCTAATTTTGCAGTTGTCCAGGCTCTAAAAACCCCATAGAACTGCAGGGGAGTGTAGGTCGTACTTAAAGACCCCAATGTAACTGAGGGAGGGCAGCACAACTTTGCCTTTTGTAAAAGGCACTCTACCTAAGTCCTGCTATAGCTTGCGCTTCATCTTTTTCTTTTAGCACCAGACCAAAGCATGTGACAGATGGACGGACACCCACAGGTGAATTTCCTCTACTTGTTAGCATTGTCAAATCAAGGCGATAGTAGAGTCTCCCAAGGGGGAGCTATATCCCTACTTCAAGACCCAACAGTAGTTTGGAAGGGAGGTAAACAAAGTAGAGGGAACGATACAGCCCTTCATAACTCCATTCATCTTGCAACAACCCTCAGGGCTATCCAACGGCAAGATATGTCCCAGACAAGGGAAGGCAGGGTGCAGTTTGCCAATAGCTTTCGTCAACCATACTCTAACCCCAAGGAGGACGCAGGGGAGCTCATGCCCAACTTAAAATCCCCAGTTGGGAGAGAGCAGCTCAACTATGACTTGAATAAAGGCACTCCTTTAGGACCCGCTATATGTAGCACTCTAGTCCATTGCTAACTGTAGTATTGAATATGGGTCATAGTAGAGCAACTTATGAAGCACAGATACAAAGGGGAGCATATATCACAACTTTAAGACCCAACAGTAGTTGGGGAGGGAGGGCAATGATGTAAAGGGAGGCAATACTGCCCGACATAACTCTGTTCACCCTGCATCCACCCTTAAGGTGCACAGTTCTACTTTAGACCCTAAAGAAAGGGGAGAATATAGCTCAACCCTGGAAAAACATTTTTGTCAGGACATCAGAGCAGAGCAAGAGAGAAGCCAGAGACCGAGACAGAGCCCTCAGGAGAGAATAAAGCAAGAGCAAGAGCTTACCACAAATACAACGCAATGAGCACATCCAGCTTTATCTTACACACACAAATAAACTGAAGACAAAAAAGATGATGATGTGTATTACAGGGACCCTTTTATACTTCCGGGTGCTCTGCTTGTGACGTCATGGACTGTCGTCAGCCAATTAATTGGCATGTTTCTCAAATGTGCTTCAGACACTGGTCACGCTGAGAGCAATCCCCATATAGCGTCATTATAAGATGCAGTGTGAAAATTCCACATCGAAAGCGAACTAAGTTTTGATTTAATGACTAAAAATGAAAGATGTCGCAGATGAAACACCTTGAATACATATTAGTCTTCATTATTCATTCTTTTATATTATTTTAAAAGCTGTAGGGAATTTTTAACTAACCTTGTGAAATTATCTGATCTGGGGCCGTATTCACAATACATTTTAAGGCTACATAAAGTAGCTCCTAACTTGCCGATTTATGAGAAACTCTTAAAAATAATGTGTCAGTCCTAAATTTAGGACTCCTAATTTTTTGCTCTAAGAGTATTTCACAAAGCTTTATAGTTCTAAAACTAGCTCCTAAGTCTATGAAACAACTTTTAATTAAGTCATTAAGACCTAATCACAAACAATCCTAATGGTCATTGCTGCCAATCCGCCTCAGCAACCCACCCAAAGACACTGACACCACTGAGGCAATAGCGATAGAGCCTTGGGTGCTGAAATTTTTCTTCATAAATGCAATACATATTTTGATTTATAGATTGTAATCTATGATAAAACGCCAAAAATAAATATTTAATACATAAATAAATAATGTCTGATTACCTGTTGCAGTTGTTTTCACAAGTTCACACTTACAAAAGATCAAATACAGTAAAAAATATATATATAATAAGTGTATTTGGCATGCTGTCCAATGGGATCGAGGGCTCCAAGCTTGGAATTTAGCCCAAACCCAGAGTTCTATAATAAGAGACACTTTGCCTACATTTTAAAACTTTTATTTGAATATGGCAACATTTTTATTTTAAAATCTTGATTTGAATATAGCAACATTTGTATTTTAAAACCTTTTATTTGAATATGGCAACAAGATAGCTCATTCTACAATATTTCTATGACTAAATCGCTGATAGAGATTCCTCCCATCAGCCAATCACTGTGTGCATAGTTAGTAAGCATGTTGACATCATCCATAGCAACAAGGTCTACCCATCCCTTTTCTTAGCATAAGAGTTCTCACTATTCCTTACTAAAGTTTGTCTCAGCAGCTTTGTGAACAGGTTTTAAGGTTCTTAAGGTTAAGGTTAACAGGTTCTTAATTAAGAATTTTTACTGCCATTTAGGAGAACTCTTAGTGGTAAGATAAAATGTTTTGTGAAAATGGCCTCTGATATATTATAAGAAAGATTTTCATGTTTTTTTTTGTGTTTTTTTTACATTTTTTGTTCTAATGTTTAAAATTAAATGTAAATAATAGTATAAATGTATACCACTTGCCCAAATATGGGTGATTTATAAACTGCCAATATAATCTGATTTGATAATCTGATTCTATAAATCATAGGTAAATCTTACATTTAACCTGACCTTACACTAAATGTTAGTAATTATTTATACACCAACAGTATATTCACGATAACATGATTTGTTCCATATTTGTCATGTAAAGCTTTAAACTGCACATGTGCAGTATAGTACTGTAACGAGGCGGGGGTCATGGTAAGATCCATATGCAAGCTTTTATTACAAAAGTAAGCGTGGTCGTACAGGCAGGGTAAATCATGAGCAAACAGGTACAGCAGAGGGTTAGCCAGAATTGTAGTCAGGGCACAGGCAGTAGATCGAGGCAGGCGGATATCATTCACAGAACAGTATACAAGGCAAGAGTCAGGACAGGCAGCAACGGGTCAATAAACGGGAACAGGCAAGATCAATCACAGGCAGACAGGATACAAGGAAACGCTCAGAATTGTCACAAGGAATCAAGACTTTGCGGTGAGGTGGTGTGTGTATGAGTCCTTTATAGTCCAGGTAATGCGTATCAGCTGGGTGTGGTGATTAGTGTGGAGTGTGCATGGCTGTATGTGGCAACAGGTGATTGGTGGAGTGAGTGCATGTGATTGACAGGGGGGGATGATGGGAAATGTAGTCCGGGAACTGACAGGATTGTAACAGGAACAGATGGTGATCGTGACAAGTACAGTATGCCAGTAAAACAGACTACATAGACATTTAGGCAGTGACTCTGATGTAAATCGGATGGGGAGAGAGTCCAAGTGACAGGTCAGGGCTGAGGCATGGCCACTCTGAGCCACATCTGTCTTCCTCTAATGTCTGCAAGTCAGGAAACTGCTGGAGCATCTCATATAGGAAAAGGGCACAGGGTGGGGGGTCACTTTATGTCAGGGGCCCTAATCAAAATTTTTGGGTAAAGAGGACAGTTAGTAAGGCTGAGGGTCAAAATGGGAGCTATAAAGTAATATAGGTGATATATAGTATTTTACTTTGTTTACCCACAGCGATGTCTTTGTGTCATGGCCCACAACAAATTTTGGTTATATGGACATGTACGGAAACCTCAAATACAGTCATTTTAATAGGAATTTGTGTGATTGGGAATTTCGAATGAGGATAAAATATATTCCCCATGCAGATTAGACAACAAGTTCAAGTCTGTCATGCAGATTCGCTGTGTTGACATTTGAAAGTGACTTCTGTGTGAGCTGTGCTTCATACATCACTACACTACTGACAAAAAACAATGAACCTTTTTTGCTGATGTGACCATACCTTTAGATGTAGAATCATCAAAATTGCATGCCAAATAGCCATGTATGGTTTTACCTGTGTCTCACTGTGATGATATTTTCATTTAAACCTTAATAATTAATAAAAAATAAAAAAATTTACCAATAAGCCCCAACCTTCCGGCCCTCCTCAACTTTTTGATTTGATAATCTGGCCCTCAAATGAAACTACTTGAAGAGCCCCGCCTTAAACCTTACTCCCTTCCACATCACGGCACCAAATGTAACAGGTCCTACTCAACCCTCTCCAAGTGGGGCTCAAACCGGCGTCTTACGCATCGGAGGCGGGTGCGCTAACAAAGATGCTAAAGATCACAGTCTCTAGCACGCCTCTTGAGGCCAGGGGAGTGAAGGTTTCACACACAGCTCTTACAAGCTTGCCTCCATTACACTCACCCCCTAAACCTCACTCCCCTCCGGGTCACGGCACCAAAGGTAACCAGCCCTACTCGACCCGCTCCAAGCGGGATTCAAAGCGGCGTCTCTGGCATAGGAGGCGGGCACGCTAACAAGGAGGCTAAAGACCACAGTCTCTAGCGTCAGGCGATAATGCACCTCTTGAGGCCAGGGGAGTTAGGTTAACATGCACAGCTCTTACTAAACATGTAGGCCAAATATACTTAAGTGTAATAAGTATATAAAGTATATTTCTGAGAAGTACATAAAAAGTAGACAAAGTAAACTTCCTTATTTTTAGTTTAAAAAATAAGTTTTAGTTTAGTTTAGTTTTTTTGTAAGCTGTGGGTGGTGGGGCACTACATTGGATTGTAGAGGTACATATAAAGAGGTAATAAATAAATAAATAAAAAACACCAACATTGCAATTTTTGGACCACTTGAAATGGACTGACCTTGTGATATTTTTAGTTAAACCAATACTAACCAATTCAGCTAAAAATGGACCCCAAAACAAGTAAGGTAAAAAAGGTTACCCAAAGTCAAACAGGCTTGTCCTCTAAAAACCACTGACTCAGTACTCATCAATACACACCATGTATGACCCGAGGCCACTTCAGGCAAACGACACCACATGTCTATTATCTTGTGGAGTAATTCATTTCCTTGCCACTTTAAACAGCATCCTATTTTGCACCATTATAGCCACAACCTCACATCAGCAAGGCACATGACCGTAATGGGACATCAAGCAGGGTAAAGCAGTTGAAAGCCAATTCTCCTCCAAACAGGCCAACAGCCACTTCATCAAACACACTGACATAAATCATTACAAGCCCCTGAGAATGCTTTTATTTTACTGCCTCAGAATCCTGCATATGCAGTGCTTTCTTGCAGTAAGTATCTAATAATGTTATTTATGTCCTTTATACAGTATGTCATTCAGGTTGAGATCAAGCATTTATATTGGCAAAACTTAGTCAATTTAGAAAGCTTGATCAGCTAAGGGTGCATTTGCCTGTGGTGACTTTGCATCCATTTCACAACATGGGTAAACAGAAAAATGATCCATGAAATCTTTTTGAAACTCATGTAAGCATCAAATCTGCACAAATACAATACTATATAGATCTGCTACCTACTGTAAAGGTTCAGGACACAAAACAACACAGAGCAATTTAACTGATGAGCAAATCAAATTTTATGACCTTGAAGTGATTTTTTTCAGTGTTTGACGTCTGTTAGTTGTAAATTTGTCAGTATTTGAGTGAGAAATGCTGACGTAGAAATACCTCAAAGTACCAAAAGAGAAAAAGAAAGGGGGAGGTTGTTTGTTTTTCTCACGTCTACATCCTTTATTTTTCCCTTTGGATTCTGCCTTTGGAAAATACCACTTTTGTCTAACTGGGAGTATATGTTTTATAATATAATAATTTCAGATGATGACCTTTACTCTGTGTTTTTAAGCTTTATTCCACCTTCTCTATTTTGGAGAAGCATACTTTGTTCTTCACTTTTGCGGGTCATATTTTACATCATAGGTACATTACATTTTGACATTTGCTCGAGCAAACTTTCCCTCATGCATTATGTAAATTTTGCTCACTGAATTTTATTTGCCTCTTTTACTCTAATTAATAATGCAAACGCTTATGTTGCTAATGTATAATGGAATTCCAATTAGCCATGCAGTCAAGGGACCAACTATGCATACTGACTTATCTCTGGTGTCAAGACGAGAAGGCTAATCACATTCTTCAGATGGCTTATTCCCATGCTTGAAAGTGACGTGGTTTGATTGTAACAGCTCTTTGATGTTGTTGACAGCTCTGGCTACGGTCAGTGCTGTGGAATTACTGCAGCTTTTATAAAGGATGTCTGATGATATGAATAGATGTTGGATATGGCTTTATAAAAGAGATCTGATATAGTGCTGGACTGGTAGCTAATGGTACAAATAATTTAAGCAGTGGAAACAATTATCAAATATTCCTTTGTGACCATGTTTCCATGCACATAATATCTGAATAATATCAGAATTTGCTAATATTCTAGTTATGAATGTGTCACTTAAAAGTACACTTTTAGAGTGAGATATGTCTTAGTTTATTCAGAATATGCTCATTCCATGTACACAGGAATATACCGATTTTAACCAGAATATACATTCTAAGGGCCCTATCATACAGCGATTCCAGGCGCAGCGCAAGTGTTTTTTGCTAGTTTCAGTGTCAATGACGTCAGTTACCTTTGTTACCGCCTTTTCTGACGTAGAAACCACATGACAACAGTGCCGTGGACAAATGCGAAAGTAGTGTCTAGCGTCCAGCAAACCACTAGCTTGCTTCAAGCAGTTCCTTATTGACTTCTTGCACGTTTTATGGTGGATTTTGTTACTTATTTATGGAACATAATTACTGTTTACCATCTGCCGCTGGTTCTGTCGACAAGGACAGCTCCCATAAACTCATGACCGGAAAAGCGGAAGCGGCGCCGGCGACTGTGTCATAATAAAAGTCCAGCTGCTCGTGAGGCGTGTGTTGATCAACCGCTCCAGCTCCTCGTTCAGCTCCACAACACTCGCTCCTGCTCTGCTTCATACAACAGTAACGTTAATAATCACATCCACGAACATGAGTTCTTCCAGACTCCAATCCCTATTCTTTTGCACCGTCCATTGAGATGGAGACCACATGTCCCAAGTTTCCGCTCTAAAACTTGGCGTCATCAAACTACGCCTTTGTTTTGAATAGGCTTCTAGCGACCTCTAGCGGAAAAAAATATCACAAATTGTACCTTTAAAGGGCACATTAGTAATATGAACCTATAGGTGGGTGCACGACGCGCGTACACTCTGCTTGTTACACACACAGGGATGTGCAGCAGCACACAAACATGCCAAATATTACAAATAAAAGGATTACAATGTAAAATATTATTATTGTGTACATAAAGATAAAAATGCATGTCATAGTGGATAGTCATTGCATGTATCAGAATTGCCTATTTGCAGTAATGACAAATTAAATTGGCTAATTATTTGACCAATCGTGGCAATACACACCCGTCAGGATGAGGGTGTCTATATTCCACCATGTAAATAGCAATCTGCCATGGTGCAAGCACACCTGGCTTTTAAAGGGAATGGGAGATGACGTCCTCATTGGTTTAATGCATGTTATGCCCAAAAAACACCCTTGACTCATTAAGAGACTATGTACAACCCTTTTGGATTCGGATGCCCTAAGTGCACTTGTACCATATGCTTCAGACCATGCGCTTAGATCGTTAAAATAGGGCACCAAAACATAAAGGTTTCAAAAGGGGTTTTTCGCAGTGATTCCCCAAAATAACCTTTTTTTTTCTGAAGAACATTTTAATGAAAAGGTTGCATGGATGCTAAATGTTCTTCATGGAACTATAAAGAACATGTATTTTTAAGACATTAATCAGAAGAGGAATATGTGCATGTAAATGTGATCAATGGAGCTCTGAAAATAGATGTGGGGATATTCTTTCACAAAATATTTGGATATGATAAACTAAAAAAAAAAGACATTCGTCATTCTGTAGTCTGATATGGACTGTACACAGAATGTCATTGACACGCTGGGTGCTTTTAAATGTTTGGAAGTTATTATCAGTCTATATGATAATAAGCAATTCTAAGATAATTACTGGATTCGGCAAAGTGCAGTATTTGAGGTTCATTGCATTTTGTCTTAATAACAATGAGTTCAAAGTCCTGTTTTGTATCTAAAATTATGTTCTTCAAGTTCATATTTACTGTTTTCAGAGTTTCCAGTTTTATTTTTTGTTCTAATTACTTTAACCTCAAAGTAGACAGGTTTAATTTCTTCTGTTGTCTGAACACAGTCATTTAAATAAGCCTGCACTTTATTAATTATAGAATGTAATTGCAGGTCTAATTTGATTTACTAGTGACTAATTACCAGCTACAGAAACTTATTTGCACAGTATAGACAAGTTGATAACAAAACAACATTCACAAACATTCCCACAAGCCCACCCATAATGCTGCCTGTAGGTCAATGATCTTTATTATTGTAAGCTGTGGGTGGCTGTGGGAAATGCTGTATCAGCGTTTAGTACAGTTACAGTTTCTCTCTCTCTTTCTTTCTCTCTCTCTTTCTCTCTAGTAATCAATGCACATTCTGTACAATGGGGTGTTTCCTTGGTTGGCACAGTCCGATCACTTGAAATAGTCTCAGCCTAAATGAAACAGTGTACAGAGCAGACATACTATAAACAAAGTTAATGAAAAATAATTTTTAATGTGCTATTTATGTTGAGGCTTTCTATAACACAATGAAGGTGCGGCTTCCGCTAAGTTATTGCCAAAATGTAGAAGAAGTAGGGACAGAGCTTAAGACAATGAAGCTACCCTTGTGAAAACTTTAGCATACTTGTAAAAAGAATACTTAGAGACATAATATACTTGAAAAGAAAATACCGTATGTAATGTTTTCGGTCACTTAATTGCATGTCAAATGAAAGTTAAAATTCATATTGAATGAAGTCTGCTTATTGACAGTCTGCTTTTTGGTTTAACTTAAGTTTATCTTTATATAATCTTTATTTAATTTCATAAATAACTTTGAAATATGTACACAAATATGTACAGATAAGTAAGTACATTTAATATAAGCACTTTTTTTTGTATGTCCAGTGCAATCATGACATGGCCATAGAAATATTATGCAACAGGTCAAAGCACAAAGTACTGGAGTTATACTGAATTATTTGTGACTAATAGAAAAAGAGTACATGCAAGATTCAGTGCCTGATTAGAGCTGATAGAAAATCAATTTAATATGTAGGCTATTCAGTCATAAAAAGCATGGCTAATGATGAAAATATGGCAATTCATGTATTTTAAAATAAATATCAAAGTATATTACAATGCTAATTAAACATTTTCCTTGGCAGCGGCGATAGCCTTGTGGGCAGCATGCCGACATATAGCGCTGTTGCGCTCGGGGGACCTGAGTTCGAGTCCTGGTTTGCGGACCCAACAGTGAAAATAGGGCATACAAAGAAGAATAGAAAGACAACTTTGCATTCTGTGAATGCAAAGCCGGCGTGTCTTATCTACAACAAAGTTGTCGCTGTTATATAACACTGAATAGAATATCAGACTATAGAATGTCAGAATATAACACTGACGACAGGACACTACAAAAGATAATAGAACCCATTATAAGGATGTTGTCTACACTGCATGCGGTGTGGCGCAACACAACACATTCCAGACAGTAAACGGATTCCCCGTTCTATTTCTGACGTAGGCTAGTCCAAATGCTTTGCAACGGTCGGTTTGTCACGTTAACCTTTTATATTCTGCTTGCTGTTTGGTAATGAATATCATTGTTACATTATCTTGCCTACCGAGTCTTTCTGGTAGAACTGAGATTGCGCACAAGAAAGAGAAAAAAAGCGCGCGAGCGAGAAAGAGCGCTTTTGATCTGTGTTATTCACCGTGATTCCGCTATCCTGCTTTTACATGCAGTTCGCAATGTGTGGGTTGTCATAATTAATTTTGAAGTATTTCCACACCCCTGAGGCTGACTGTTTCTGCTGCTGCTGCCGGTGTCTCTGTGCGTGGAAAATTATGTCAGTTACGTCACGTGAGGTATCGGTCTTTGGTATCGGGGGTATTTTTACGAGTACGAGTACATATACGTGAGCTTGGTATCAGGCCAATGCCGATTCTGGTATTGGTGCATCCCTATTTTTTGTGAGTTAGCGGTTGAACAAAACTGTAAAGTGAAAATGTAATCATATTGTTTAGTATTGTGTTGACCTGGGTTCTAAACTCTGGCCCTCAAGGTCCATTTACTTGAAGAGTTTAGGGCCCCGTTTACAGGTACATGGTTATTTTGAAAAACTGAGACATTTCCCTTCGTTTGCACCCTTCGTTTACACGCAAACTAAGAATTCGCCTCTGAAAACGAGTCTTTTTAAAAACTCCGGCCAGAGTGGAGATTTTGAAAATCTTCCTTTGCACGTTTGCATGTAAACTGAGACAAACGGGTGTTTAGGCATTGCGGTGGTTCACGTGACACTAACGTGAAACCAGACTTCATTCACCCATATGGAAAGCATATTTACACTGTCTGAATTGTCCCCTATCCCCTATATAGGCACTATGTGCCATTCACCATGTAAATGTATGACCAAATGACCGATTTTAGATGCAGCTTCAGCATTTATTTATAATGTAGGGACAGGACACTTCAGATTCTAGAGAGTATTTGATTGGACAGAAAATCTGATGAGAAGCTGAAGTTAAGAGTGATGTCATCAAAATCATTGATCCATATTGGTAGAAGTGAGAGAATTGTATAAGTTTTGAAAGCTTATATCTTCTAAATGCAAATTTTATCTTCATACTAAAAGCCAAAAAACTTTGAGAAGCCAATTTTGATTTCATGGGGACCTTAAGTATACTGCAGGTATGGCTTTTTGTTCATAAACACATGAATGTGTGTGTGATTGGGGAAGAGCGTCATATCATTTTTGGATTCTTTTCATTTTTTATTTTTGGCAGTCATTGCCTGTACCTCCAGTGAATGACAATCCACTTATCTGCTACGGGAAGTGCTTGAGAATGACTGTGCCATTGCTAAAACACCATGTGCTCCAGTGTACCCAGTCGTAAGCCTTGGAAAGAATGTTATTTCTCTGACACACTTCCCCCGCTAATAACTTTGATGTGGGTGAGACAATGAGTACATGTGCCACGCCTTGACTGTTGGAATTTAAGCTAAAAAAAAATCTGTATTGAAATAGACGGTAGTATATCAAGCCACACATGCAAATTGGTTTCAAGTATCAGTTCTCGTACATTGCGTACAGTCCCATGAGCATTTTGACATCACATCACCATGGTGATGAAGAACTTGACCAGTGTGTGTCAGCAATGGTGGTCAGATTTTAATGGTTCTTACACTAATGTGTACCTGATGTACGGCAAGTCAATCAGCTGTGTTTCAGTAACCATGGTGACAGCGTCCACATCTTGTTTGTGTTTGAGGGAAAGGGGAGAGCAAATGATGGAAAAGAGAAAAAGAAAATAAATGTTGGATTATTTTATAACGCAAAGCAATTTTCAGATTGAGTCTGGTGCCTCTCTCAAAACTGGAATAAATGAGGCAGCTAAAACGCATTAAAATTGTGGTTCTACTGTGCTACTATGTAATGCTAATATCCAACATTAATGGACTTTCCCTATAAATTTAAATCCTTTTATGCAAAGTAGCTCAAAATAGATGAAGTTCTACAGCGTGGGAGAGTAATTTCTCATTATTTACATCAACTGATTTGAGTATATGCTACTAACATAAGTATCTTTGGCTGAAAATGTTTGGTTTTGTTCAAAGAATTTGTTTAAGGTTTTTTTCAAAGGATAACGGCTCTCTAAATGACAAATCTTACCTTTCATATTATGGCAATCTCGGGAACATTGCCTTTTAAAGCAAATAAATGAAACTGCAGTATAAATATCCACAACAAAGCCGTGGGTCAATACAAGGTCAGCTCGGGCAACAGCATTTATAATCAAATAATAATCAAGAACTTTACACATAAAAATAAGTGAAAAGATTATTAAAACAATTTTTTAAATCTACCTAAAAGTAAAAAAGTAGGCCTAAATTAATATGACTGTCAGTTATTACAAAGTGCATGTTTTTTTAAAGTGTACTTGCATATGTTAAGAAGAAGAAAGTGTACTCTCTTTAAAGGCACAATATGTAAGATTTTTATATTAAAAACCACTTGCACAATGTTATATATTTTGTTCAGCTGTGTATTTACATTATCCTAAATGTTTCCAAGAATTTGTAAATTCAGAGAAATTCACAATTTTAAATAATGCCCGTCCCTCCCTTGTCACCTGTCAATGACGTAATATCTGAATTATCCATGGTTTCCTTGCGCTGCATAGTAACCATGGCAACAGCTGCGTAACGTTTAGCAGCACGCTGATGTTGTTTCGTTCAAACATTATGGACCATGGCAAGCAAACTTTAGGACAAAAGGGGAGATAAAACGAGGAACAATATTGTGGCGTTTCCGAGATGGTGAGAGCTTTGCAACAAACTTTTTGTCTTGATGCCGCACTTGCACATCATTAGACAAGGTAAGCAAATGTAGGCTACATAGATCCTTTTAAGGCCAATTCACACCGCCCCGACGACGGCCAACAAACGCCAACAAACGCCAACAAACTTGTCTGTTGGAGTTTGTTGGTTTGGTGTGATACCCCTGTTGGCGTTTGTTGGCCGTTGTTGGCGTCTGTTGGAGTTGGTTTTCACCCGACTGAACATTTTTAATTTTAATTTTTTAACCCGTTTGTCGGGTCGTGGAATGTCTGCACGGTGTGAACAGTTTTCCAACAAACGCCAGCCAACTCTGACGAAATCTGACCTGTTAACGAACCGTTGCCATGACGATGAGGGAAAGTCCCCTGCAAAGACAGCTGTTTGATTGCGCCCGCGCCTCACGCACACACAACAAAGCAGTGGAAACGTGACATCGCAGCTTGTTCGATATAAAAAATAAAATACAGTTATATATATAATATATATATATATATATATATATATATATATATATATACACATAAGGTACAATAGTCTATAGTGCAATCCGTGCCATTCAGCAAGAGCAGCTGCTCAACTTCACCGAAAGAGAGAGGTAACGTTATAACCACCATGAGAGCAACGCAGGTTTACCTTCAGTTTCGTTTTTTAATAATTCGTTTTGACTTGTTTAGCTACATGGTTGTATATGCTTATGGGTCTCGTTAATAAAAAGGGTCCCGCTAAAAAAAGTTTAAAAACCGGTATACCAACCGCAGCGCAATAGGTTACGATCTGATCGATGGCTACAGCGCTTTGGATTTCAGGTTAGTATTTTTGTTTTGCCTCAATACTTTAATACAATGAAAATATATAGGGCAATTCCACGCAAAGGTCATCTTTACTATGAAAAAAAAAAGTTTTAACCAAAAGAACAAAACCCTTTTTAAATTGTCCATTTAGGTCTGTAATATACTGTATTAATGTGCTCTAACAGAAATTTTAAGAAAATTGCCTTGTTTATCCACAATATATGTGGTAAGTAACAATGCTTAAATTAAATTTTCAACCAACCATATTTCATGCTTTCAAAAAAGGGATCAAAGACCCCATTTTTTAAACTTTAATTTTAGCAGTAAGCATTGTGTAGAAAGATGGATACATGCCTGAGAAATAAATACACTCATTTAGTCATAACAGCACTGCCTGATGAATTTATAAGGGCTAGAATAAAGAGGTCAGGACGCTTCAGTGCTCTGTCACGTCCGTAACGTTTTAATGATTAAGTTTATGTCATATAACAATTATAAATGCAAATAACTTGAAACTTTATATGCAAAGCTAAATTATGTTTATGCTTATTAGGATCAACAATTCATTTCACTACGTTGCTGTGAACAACCATAATAAGCGTTACGGACGTGACCGTTACGGACGCTTCATATTAAATCCTATGAGTTTGCTTCTTTATATTGCTATCATCTGTTTCAGGCTTACCATATCAGAACATACCCAATAATCGCAATACTCTTTGTGCTTTGTTAGTTTTAATATGAAAAAGGTTTAACTTTCAAATTCAGTCGATTTTATTATTTTTTTTTTTCAAAAATTAAACAATAGATGTCGCTCTTTAATAGCCTACGGCGTGTGACAGATTAGCTTCTGCAGCGCCTGTAAGCGGCGGATCAGGCGCACATGAATCGATCTTCTCTTCCTCTTGCCAGAGAACGAAATATGAACATCAAAAGGTAGGCCTATATGATACAGTACAACTTATAGAAGAGCATTGTGTCTCATAGGACACTTCCCTCGGGAATTGGGATGTCGCGTTACCTGTTGGTTAAAAATGAATAGCCTAGCCTATAATGATCACAATCCGCGCGATCAAACAAAATGAAAATAATACGATTGCAATAATTTTGACTTGAAATAAAGTTTGATCATTTTGACTCAAGACTCCGCTTTAAACTCTGAAAACTAGACGAAAAAAACCGTGTGGTCATTCATACACAAAACATAAAACTGACATGATTGCGATTGGCAATAGTGTCAATCGGTTCACCTGACTGTGGGGAAAACATGCGATTTTAAACTGCTTTATGATAAACATTAATATTTGTCAATGTATTTTAGCATGCAGTTCTGTAAGAAGGAAAATCATGGTCTCTAAATTGATTCTTGAACAACGCACATGCTTGTCAACATGAGAAATAGGTCTAATCTATAACCTTTTGCACTACAGAGTATAACGTTACATTTGTATAAAGTTTAGTAAAAAGTTGATCAATTGTGGAGTCTTACCATACTGGTATCCCAGATTTCAATATTTGGTGGTGTACATGCTTGCTTGAGGTCTCTGTGAAAGTTTTAAAGCAGTTTTAAACCAGTCTTCTGTGCCGCTTTCAGACCGGTCACATCCGTAACGGAAAACTGTCACATCCGTAACGTTGTTTTTTCCTCATTAATGCGAACACGAAAAATGAAATAAAATTATTATTTTATGCTCTGTGGAGAGCCAACCCTTCTTTATTCGGTGGGCAGTATTACTTTTGGTTTGCGCAATGTAATTCACAGAATTCTTAAAAAATATGTTGTCACCCAAAACTTAGTGACTTTTTTTGTCACGTCCGTAACGCTGTATATTTCCCTCATCTAAAAAATAAAACAGTTGAGTAGACTGACATTTTTCTAATGTCTGGACTCCTTTAGTAAGGGATTATGAATATATAAATAGACGGTTCAATATGTTGCTATTAAATGCATTCTTTGAGCATTTATATTTCAAGTTTTGACTCCAAATGTCACGTCCATAACGCTGGAATTGCCCTATACTATATTATTAATATAGTAAACTAACCGGACATATTGTTAACATGGTTACTTGTGTAGTTGTGGAATTTTCCCAGTCAGACGTCACCAGTGCCCAAGGAAGTCGACCGGAAGTTGCAGTCGGCCGCGTGCCGCCATCTTGTAGCAGAACTTCACTTGTGTTAGCATCCCCATTGACTCCCATTCATTTTGGCGTCACTTTGACAGCGAATAACTTTACATCTGAGGCGTTTAAAGACTCCATTTGTCCATTATTTATTTCTAAAGATACACGACAATGTATAAAGGGCTCCATTACCTTCTATGTTACATTATGGCCCCGTAGAAACAGTTTTTGTAAAAATAGGCTAACGATTGCGTCATAACCACTCGACTCTCTGTCGCACAGTAGAGAAATTACCGTACAGACAGGAGGAGAAGCTCGCAGGCAATAGTATGCATTAACTTAATATGGCGTACTGGCGTTACATTTTAAAATACTATACAAAATAATTAATCAGAATACTTACTCCTGCTCACTCATGCCAAAGAACTCCCCGCTCAAGCTCGCCGTCTCTGCAAGATTAACGATGGCAGTTTGCACGCACAGCTACTAGAAGATTTACATCTGTCAGACAGGTTGCTGACGTCATCAAGCTTAGTTTGAGTCTGCGCGTCAGAAAAGGAAGTGCTAAAAATCGCTAAAAATGGGCTTCACTTGTCTCAATTAAGTTCCAATGGGGTCGCTGTGTCCATTTCTTTTACTGTCTATGCTTTATACCACAGTCATGTTAAAATCATGAATGCATTCACTTATCCATAACATTATTTTGCCATAAACGTTATTAGATCCGTCGACAAGTTCCATGAGCCCACGCCCATTCCCTGCGTCATCCAGTGCCCAAGGAAGTCGACCGGAAGTTGAAGTCGGCCGGGTGCCGCCATCTTGTAGCAGAACTTCACTTGTGTTAGCATCCCCATTGACTCCCATTCATTTTGGCGTCACTTTGACAGTGAATAACTTTACATCTGAGGCGTTTAAAGAATCCATTTGTCCATTATTTATTTCCAAAGATACTCGACAATGTATAAAGGGCTCCATTACCTTCTATGTTACATTATGGCCCCGTAGAAACAGTTTTTGTAAAAATAAGCTAACGATTGCGTCATAACCACTCGACTCTCTGTCGCACAGTAGAGAAATTACCGTACAGACAGGAGGACAAGCTCGCAGACAATCGGGGAGATTATCTTAATATGGCGTACTGGCGTTACATTTTAAAATACTATACAAAATAATTAATCAGAATACTTACTCCTGCTCACTCACGCCAAAGAACTCCCCGCTCAAGCTCGCCGTCTCTGCAAGATTAACGATGGCAGTTTGCATGCACAGTTACTAGAAGATATACATCTGTAAGACAGGTTGCTGACATCATCAAGCTTAGTGTGAGTCTGCGCGTCAGAAACGGAAGTACTAAAAATCGCTAAAAATGGGCTTCACTTGACTCAATTGAGTTCCAATGGGGTCGCTGTGTCCATTTCTTTTACGGTCTATGGCGTCATCAATCTAAGGCTTTGTTATTGTTTTGAAGAGTTTAGCGACCCCTAGCGGCGAAAAAAAAACATACTGTGGCTTTAAGCAGCCTTTTATTTAATTCATATATTATCTGCAGTTTAAAAAAAAAAAAAAAAAGATTTTATGGACACTACAAGAGCATGTTCAAATTAGGCATACTTCTTTTTCACACGGTTATAGTTCATGTCATATGACTAGCTATTAAAACAGTATTTAAACATTTACACATTGACCACTTTAACCCAGATTTTGGCTTTTTTTTTTTTTTAAGATATTTAATTTTCTTGTAATCAAAATGACTTCTATAAAAATGCTTACATACCGGTATTAGGTTGTCCCTTCATCTAAATGTCATGAGACTTGATGTAGTGGTTGACACTTGAGAGCTCTACAAACTCAAAATAATAAATTACAATGATATCTGGCTGTATGTTAGTGTGAAAAATATAAAAATCAAAACAGAAATGAAGTGGCAACCCTATAGCACATCCACAATGTGGAACGCTTGTGCTCACACACATACACCGCTCCCCCCAAATCACTTATAGACATCAATGGGAGACTATAAAAAATTTCTTTTGTCAAAAAAATCAGCTACAATGCAGAAATAACATACAAAAAATGAAGGGGCGATACCAACATATCCCTGATGGTGTAAACACACACAACACCCCCACACACAAATCCCTCCAAACCCACAAAATCACTCATATGAAATGAAAAATTGGCTGCCATAAGTTGCTCTCTGTTACACAATTTGTCAAAAATAAAACAGCTACAATGCAGAACACACACAGAAATGATGAAGTGACACCACAACACATCCACGATGGAGAACAAATGCAAACACACAACATACACACATATATAACACTATGCTCCGGTTTGACTGTAATAATGTGTCATAATTGCAAAAAAATGATACGTCAGTACAAGAAATGCTAAACTTTGAAAAAGAGTCATTTTTTTATTGTTATAATAATTATTTTATAATGTCTAAACATAAATCTAAATTAAAAAAAAAAAAAAAAAAAACTTGTGAAAAGATGTATACCCATGAGGAAATGGCAAATGAGTGATTGAGTAATGCTTTGAAGCCATCTACTGGCTGTAGTTGAAATTTCATGTTATTATTTTAATTTTAAAAGTGTATGTTCAGTTGAACTCCAGTTGATGGCAGCAATCTTCCTTTAAACCCATAGACTGTAAAAAAATATGGACGTAGTGTCCGTGACGTCACCCATAGAGTTCTGAACAGCAGTTTTGAAGTGAAAATGAGGCCGCTGCCATCTTTGCAGCACGTGACCGCACGTCACTCCCGGATAAGTTAAAATTGGCAAAGAGGCAGTACGTGGTAGTAGCCCATGTGACTGGTTGCTGAAACCACGCCCACCTAGCTCAACGTGACCATGTTAGCAGGAGCTATCTATCTTACTATCTAAAATATTAAAGGTGCCCTAGAACTTTTTTTAAAAAGATGTAATATAAGTCTAAGGTGTCCCTTGAATGTGTCTGTGAAGTTTCAGCTCAAAATACCCCATAGATTTTTTTTTATTCATTTTTTTAACTGCCTATTTTGGGGCATAATTAGAAATGAGCTGATTCAGGGTGTGTGGCCCTTTAATTCTCGTGCTCCATGCCCCAAGAGCTCGCGCTTGCCTTAAACAACATAAAAAAAGTTCAAACAGCTAATATAACCCTCAAAATGGATCTTTACAAAGTGTTCGTCATGCAGCATGTCTAATCGCGTAAGTACAGTGTTTATTTTGATGTTTACATTGATTCTGAATGAGTTTGAGGCTGTGCTCCGTGGCTAACGGCTAATGCTACTCTGTTGGAGAGATTTATAAAGAATTAAGTTGTGTTTATGCATTATACAGACTGCAAGTGTTTAAAAATGAAAATAGCGACGGCTCTTGTCTCCGTGAATACAGTAAGAAATGATGGTAACTTTAACCACATTTAACAGTACATGCTCCAACACCAGTAATTAATTTGTGTCGGGTGTGCAAATAACAATAAAAAATCAAACGGAACTTCATACCTTTATAATGAAATAGAGATCGCGAGATGAATCCAGTACTTTTTGTCCACAAAAGCGTTCAATCCATGAAATATTGATATATTATCCATTGTTTGCATCACATTTCTTCTGAATGATCTGCTCTCCATCATCGTTCTTCAAGAAATAATGCAATCTGAGCAGCGTTTATGTTGTTAAACTGTCTGTGATCGTATATATATCTCACAAACAAATGAGCTTGTGTCCAAAGTATAATTTATCAAAATAATGCAGCAGTTTTAGTTATAATATCCAAGCAGTGCTGTCGGAGTTTTATATCCTCCTGCTGTTGTCATTGTAGTAAATCTCAGGAACTTTTAGCCAACGCCAAGACGATCCAACAACGTGTGTTCTGTTTATCTTCTGCATGCGAGCACATCTACACAGACGCACATCTGTCGACTATTAATGCAGCAAGCCACATTTTATAATTGTATTAAAAAAAAGAGAGAAAAAAAGCACAAACACGGCAGAGATGCCAAATTCAGCGGCTGGAATTAGCTGAGGTAACATGACGGCTCACAGACAGCTGCGGCATACCTGTCACTCAAGTGACCACGCCCTTAATTATGCAGAACTTTAAGGCTTAGTATAATTTAAACGGTTGAGTTACAAAAAAAATTCACCCCCCTCAGAGTTGTCATGAAGGGCAAAATTAGCTATACAGACCAAAACCACAATTTAAACCATACTGTAAACGTTTTTTTTTTCTGCTGTAAACTTAGTCATTTTAACATGGGACTCAGTGAGATTCTGCTCTCTTCTGCAGCCTGTCCCTAGCGGCCAGTCGATGAATCGCAGTTTAAGTCACTTCCGTATTGGCTTCACGAGAAACTGGGGGAGGTTGCCGCTTGGTTAAACCCATAGACAGTAAAAGAAATGGACACAGCGACCCCATTGAAACTCAATTGAGACAAGTGAAGCCCATTTTTAGCGATTTTTAGCACTTCCGTTTCTGACGCGCAGACTCAAACTAAGCTTGATGATGTCAGCAACCTGTCTTACAGATGTATATCTTCTAGTAACTGTGCGTGTAAACTGCCATCGTTAATCTTGCAGAGACGGCGAGCTTGAGCGGGGAGTTCTTTGGCATGAGTGAGCAGGAGTAAGTATTCTGATTAATTATTTTGTATAGTATTTTAAAATGTAACGCCAGTACGCCATATTAAGTTAATGCATACTATTGCCTGCGAGCTTCTCCTCCTGTCTGTACGGTAATTTCTCTACTGTGCGACGGAGAGTCGAGTGTTTATGACGCAATCGTTAGCTTATTTTTACAAAAACTGTTTCTACGGGGCCATAATGTAGCATAGAAGGTAATGGAGCCCTTCATACATTGTCGTGTATCTTTAGAAATAAATTATGGACAAGTGGAGTCTTTAAACGCCTCAGATGTAAAGTTATTCGCTGTCAAAGTGACACCAAAATGAATGGGAGTCAATGGGATGCTAACGCAAGGGAAGTTCTGCTACAAGATGGCGGCACGCGGCTGACTTCAACTTCCGGACGGCTTCCTTGGGCACTGATTAAACCATGGCATTGTCCATGTTATCTCGATGGATGAAAACTAGAAATTTGGATCTTTTTTTTTTTTTTAAAGTGGATTGTACATAAAAAAAAGTTTTTGTTTTAATAAAAACCTATTTTAAAAATATTTTAAAATGTATTTATAAAAAATTATATATATCTCACTCAATATACCACTCAAAAGACGTGTTTTATGACTAACATTACCTAAAACCCTGACCCCAACCTTTACATTACTGATTTCAGACTAATATTCAGAAGCTATTTCCCAGGGGTACATCTTACTGTTTACCGTTGGCTTATCTTAATTGCCATCAATCAAAGTGTGTAATCAATATCCAATGGATATCTCAGCACGGTCTCTCCATGAGCACAAGACACTTTCACATTAGTACAATCTCTTACATAAAGGCAGCTCAGCGCGCTGGCAATCCTCCAGTGACCTTTTAGAGGCTAGTGCTCCACAGAGAGTCTTGGCTCTGTACTCAATCCCAAGTGCTGCCAGGTAAAGTGATCTCTAGGGTTAGAAAATAGACCGATCACGCTTACAAAATGAACCGTAATGTTTTATTACGAGCTCCTTGAATAACACAGCTCTACTCTGTGGCAATGCCAAAATGGAAGAACGCCAGCAGGCAGATATTTACATACAATAGCTTTGAATGGGACTAGCATGAGTGCTATTAAGTTGTTCATCACATGCCAAATGATTTATAGAGATTTACTTGCTTGCTCACAGATTGAATGTCTTGATTATTGGACAATCCTCAAGACCAAAGGAATAGCTGATCACAGGGCTTACTGAATTTTTTTGGAAAGGATTTTGGCAGCACGTTGTCACAACTGCATGATAGTTTTCTGCTCCTGGAAAACACACACACTCGGACATACGCTATAGCGTCACTGATACATTATGCCCACTATCAGTGACGCCTGTAGAATTTCAATATTGCTAAATATGACATGTGACTCTTAGTAGTTTTCTATCATGTTAATTGTGGCCATTTTGTAAGAGTGTGCAATACTGTGAGAAACTACTAGGTTCTCTCTAAATGTTGGGTTTTTCGTGATTTATGGGTTAGTTCACCCAGAAAATTCTGTCATCATTTACTCACCTTCATGTCATTCTAACCCTTCTAAGACCTTCGTTGAATTATTTTTAATAAAATAAAATCTCCATTGATAGTCCACGCAATTACCACTTTGACGCTTAAAAAAGTTCAGAAAGAGATCGTAAAACTAATCCATATGAATTGAGCGGTTTAATTCAAATTTTCTGAAGACTCTATCACTTTATATGATGAACAGACTGAATTTAGGCTCACATATAGGGCCGACATGGACAAATTCATGCAGGGCCCGGTCACCGTGATATTGCCAAGTAAGATATTTTGTTGATCCTGGAAAAACATGTCTGTCTGAAAAATTTGTCCTAATCTTACCCCTAAACCTAAGCCTATAACTCATCCTTAAAATCAGAGGGAAATGAATAACACTGAGGTATTAGCACCTAACCCTGGTTGTAAGCCTAAACTTGACATAAATTGTAAACTTGTCCCTCAAATCTGATTGGTTGATTGGAATGTTGTTCCAGGATCAACAAAGACGTTAATACAGGAACATGTTGTACTTGGCAAAATCACGTTCCACATATAGGGCCCATTCCTCAAATCCATATCACACCTACATTGGTCCCACCATGAAATGTTTGGCTAGGACAAAGTAGTCATACATTTCATGACTACATTTCATATATAATGCAGCTCCATTACTGTCACATTATGGAATTTGGGTTCCTTTGTTCGTACATCTCCGGTTCATCTATTCTCCATGTCTTTGGCTTGTGGAGCAAACCGTAACTTACTCCGAAAAATCATTCTGAACATTCTGTAAAAATATAAGCAGACAGTCTGGTACTGAACTGCACATACTACATATAACTAGCTAACACTGAAATAAATAGCATATAGAGAGTTTTTTTTAAACTTTTATTGCTGCACAGGGCATTAGTCCATTGACTATAAGGTCATTGACCAAACCAAAGGCTGTGGTTTGACCAACAGATCAATCCTTCGATTTCACTGAGAGTTAGACAGCTGTCTTAGCCGCTAGCATCTACTAGCATGTGATGGCTCTTTGCTGAGGTTTCCACTGACAAGGTGCCAGTGTTTTCAAATCTGACAAGACTCAAAAACAGAGTCTGCAATAACAGTCACAATTCAGGAACAACGTAGGCTGACAGTTGCTCATTCATAACAATACTTCTGTTAAAGAGATTTATGCATATTATTAGCATTAATGCAATTTTGTCATTTCTTGCTTTTCTCATCAGCACTGAAAAATGCTGGTAATATGAACTACAATCACAATAGCTCTTGTTCTTTCATCGCAATCACTTTGTTGGTGAAATTAGAGTCTCGTGATTGTTTTTCGGGTGAACCCCTGCAGAGAAGCTGTACTTAGCTAAAGCATGACAGCAGAGTATGAGCTGCTTCATTTCTTCTCATAAATCTGTTCTAAATGTTCAGAGACTGATATTGTAGACATTCAATTAGAACACTAAAGACAAGTTAATATTACTTTTATATTTTTTAGTATTTGCAACAAAATGCATTGCTTCTAAATTGTGCAAGAATAATATGGAGACCCCAAATGTCCATCCAATGTCAAAGTAAAATAAATAAATTAATCAATGAAAGTAAAAAAAACAATGACAGAATTTGATATTATTACTCTACTAATAGGTACACAGTAATTATAGTCTTATCTTTTTTTATATAAACCCATATTATAGATCTTAGTGTAAACAATTTATCCATCCATGTTTCATTTTTAAAACTCTTTTTGACCTCATAATATTTAATTTTAAACTTCCAGTGAAAACAACAGACTTCTCTCTGGTGAGAAGTAAAAATAATTAAGTGGCTTTTGTTAATGTCATAATAATAAATAACTTCTACTGTAAAAAGTTGTCAGTAAAACTTATTATAAAAGATTATTAGGGTATATTTAACAAGAAAATACTTTAAAGGTGCCATCAAATTGAAAATTGAATTGACCTCGGCATAGTTGAATAACAAGAGTTCAGTACATGGAAATGACATACAGTGAGTCTCAAACTCCATTGTTTCCTCCTTCTCATATAAATCTCATTTGTTTAAAAGACCTCCGAAGAACAGGCGAATCTCAACATAACACCGACTGTTACGTAACAGTAGGGGTGTACGCCCCAATATTTGCATATGCCAGCCCATGATCGAGGCATTACACAAGGGCAGCCAGTATTAACGTCTGGATCTGTGCACAGCTGAATCATCAGACTAGGTAAGCAAGCAAGGACAATAGCGAAAAATGGCAGATGGAGTGATAATGACATGATCCATGATAACATGATATTTTTAGTGATATTTGTAAATTGTCTTTCTAAATGTTTCGTTAGCATGTTGCTAATGTACTGTTAAATGTGGTTAAAGTTACCATCATTTCTTACTGTATTCACGCTATTTTCATTTTTAAACACATTTTTTAAACACTGTATAATGCATAAACAACTTCATTCTTTATAAATCTTTCCAACAGCGTGTAATGTTAGCTTTAGCCACAGAGCACTATCAAACTCATTCAGAATCAAATGTAAACATCCAAATAAATGCCATACTTACGCGATTAGACATGTTGCATGACGAACACTTTGTAAAGATCCATTTTGAGGGTTATATTAGCTGTGTGAACTTTTTTTATGCACTGTTTAAGGCAAGCGCGAGCTCCGTGGGTGGGGAGCGTGAGCATTTAAAGGGGCCGCAGCCTAAATCGGTTCATATTTAATGATGCCCCAAAATAGGCAGTTAAAAAAATGAATTTAAAAAAATCTATGCGGTGTTTTTAGCTGAAACATTCAAGGGACACCTTAGACTTATATTACATCTTTTAAAAAGACGTTCTACGGCACCTTTAATTCAATGTGTTACTTGCATTTTCTTTGTAATTAATTGTGAAATTTACTAGCAATTTCTGAGTGAAAATTTTTCTACACCAATTTTTTTTTTCAGTGTATATTACTTTAATAAAATCTCTAATTGTTTGAGCTGTACAAAATAAATGCCTGAAAATCCAATGGTTAATTTTGAAGTTTTTGAAAGAAAGAAATTACTGTTTGATTGTATAAGATATACTTCATATTTTTGATGATTTTTAATCAAAATATTTGAGAATGGAGAAATTATATTGATCAGTTTCAAGAACTACTATATTACTTATTTCATATCAATATTCTTCACCTTTAACAGCAATCTAAGGAACTAAGTACATTGATACAATTAACAAACATGCACAAAGAGAGGGAAATCAGATTTTTCCAGTATACCTTAAAGCAGAACTAAGTAACTTTTTTTACCTTCATAAAAAGTTTTCTAAGTCCTTACGATGGTTAATTGACTTGAAGTGGTGTGTTTGAGGCGAGCACTAACCCCCTCTAGCACGTCTATGCCAAAAAACAGCACTTGCAAGTTGAGCTGCATCGACCCGACACAATCTCGCCTCATGTTCACGTTCATGCGAGGGTGACAAAATGCTTTACGTTAATTCAAAAACAATGTATATATTATGACTTTATAAGACAATTTCGAAAATGACCCACCTCCATCTAGTGTACTGTATTTGCAAATTACCCACCTCCTCCTTCTTGTACTGTATTTGCAAAACTACTGCGCTGGTGAGTGTCGTAGTCGTTGTAGTCCAGAGCTGCGCTTGGAGTATTTACGACAGTGTTATTCACTGAAGGAAACTGTAGGGGGAGCTTCGCAAATCTTACTGAGTTCTGCTTTAATACAATTTTTCATTTTTGGGTGGAGTATTTCTTGAAGGTCTGTTTGAGGTCTAGTCACATCCAGTTCTGTTTAGTTTCAGTTTACATGGACTTTTAGTTTGTTTTCGTTTGTCACATGTTCCTTTGTTCAGTTTCCCACCTCTCATCTGTCTCCATGGTTACCGTCATCATTAGTTCATTCTGTTCAGCTGTGTAGTTCATTACCTTGTGCATATATATAAGTCCCTCCTGTTCAGTCTCTCCTTGTCCGTTCACCATTATTCTTATGTGTGTTGCTTATATTGTCGCCTGTTGGAATAATCATTAAAACCTGCCTTTTGGATTTATTATCTTCGTCGGTGTCTGCCTTCCTGCAACCACCGTGTCAGAAAAGAAAAAAGTGTAATATTTAATAAAAAACAAATGCATCCATATAGCTCGAGGTGGTTAATAAAGGTCTTCTGAAGCAAAATATCCATATTTAATTACACATATTATAAATTCAAATAACTAGCTTCCTGCGACTGTGCAAGTTGACTTGTGCTAAAAGAGTAACTCGTGACGTGATGTATGACGCAGGATGTAGGAGTATCTTAAGCTTAGACGTCTCTCGCGGTTCAAACAAATAGGGCTGGGCAACAATCCTCAGACATTTCTCTTTAAAAATGATAGTTTTAGACCTGTTTTGATCCTCTGCACTTCCGCATTCGTCATTACATCGTGTGTTGGTTCAGGGTTACTCTTCCGCCACAAATCGATGCATACGGCCGCCTGCTGAAAGCTAGTTATTTATAGTTAATAAAGTTTTAAATATGGATTTTTTTTTTTTTTTTTTTTTTTACAAAAACCTAATGATTTGCTTTAGAAGGCATTTATTAACCCCCTGGAGCTGTATGGTTTACGTTTATTATGGATAGATGCTTTATTTGGGGGCTTCAAAATGTGGCCCACCATTCACAACCCTTATGAAGCTTGGAGGAGCAAGGATATTTTTAAATATATCTCCGATTGTGTTCATCTGAAAGAAGATAGTCATATACACCTAGGATGGCTTGAAGGTGAGTAAATCATTGGATAATTTTCATTTTTGGGTGAACTTAACCATACATGAAGAATATATTAGGTTGCATAACAAAATATTTTGACAGTGTATCTCAGGAAACAATTATTGTAACAATATGTGCACACTGAAAAAGTGCAAAGCTCCAATTCAGCTGTTACTTTACAGACAAACCCCTTGGGTGACTATATACCTTTCACAAGATATTGACTTTTCTCAGTAGCCTGCCTGTGAACTGTCTGAATCAACTTACCCTGCGGTTATACATGGCTGATTCGTTCATGAATGTCAACGATCAAATAATCGTCAGGCTGGATTAGAAGCTGATAATGTCTAGAGCTATCTTCCTATTTAAATCAGGGATTAAACCTATGCCTCAACTCAAGCTCAGTTATGTCAATATAAAATGATTAAATATAATAATTGACAGTTATTGGATAAATGCAATTAGTGTGTCAAAACTATAAACAAGCATAGGCTATATGGGAGCAGAGAGACAGTTAAATAAAACACTGAATCTCTGCTGAGACGTTATAAGAGACAAGGTTAATTAGCTTCCTCCATCTCACTGAACACACAATGTTCTAAGAATTGTGCTTAACAAGGATGGCAAATTGCCCTCATCTTTGTATGCAAGATCACATGTGAAAAACATGAGATTTGTCTGGAGTAAGGGTTTAAAGCTACGCTGACACGAATGACAATTGACTGCTTCAGAACACCTTTGAATTCAGGCTCTAATATATATGATCATACATGATCATATGATCATACATCACAATTTTACAGTTCATTAAAAAATATATACACGTTGTCTGATTGACCCTGCTCAATTTTTCAGACATAGATGTCAAGTTTTTGCACATACTGTGAACAAAAAGTCAGCAAATCCCATTACTCAAGTTGTGATGTAAGTCCATGCATTTAACCTTTAAACGGACTGGAGGGTTTAACTAGAAATTGCACAACCACACGTTATTGCTACAAAGAGAACAAAGCAAGGACCGAATCTCACCTTATGGTTTTAGAAACCATTAAAGTTGCTGTAACTTCTTAAATCAGTCACATCACACAGGCATTATCATATATAACCTAAATTGAAGATTAAAGGCGGGCAGTTAATATTAATTTTGAGTGCAACAGTCAGGTTCCGGGAGTAAAAAGAAAAAATCCCATTAATACCCATAGAGGTATTGATTTTTAATTATATCTTTTAAACCTGTAAAGACAGACTTACTGTAAGCTATGATGTTGCTAACTGAGGATTTGTGCTTCAGCCTGCATTATTTTAACTTATTAGTTAAAGGCACACTATGTAAATATTCGCCACTAGAGGTCGCTTATTCAAAACAAAGTCGTAGCTTGATGATGGCTTGATTTCTTGGAATCATGGGAGGTGTTGTCTTCACGTCTACAGCCGGTGGAAAAGAATTGGGATGGGACTTGGGCAGAAATAATGTTCATGGATGAGATTATTAACGCTACTGTAGTATGAAGCAGAGCAGGGCCGAGTGTGCGCGGGCATTAATAGGTGACGCACGGTAAACAGTCCGTGTCCTGGTTAAAATTGCTTATTTCTCTGGATTTAAACATTCTTGGAAACATTTTGGATAATGTAAGTTCACAAGTCAACAAAATATATAACATTGTTGTAATGGTTTTTGTATATTTTGATCCAAAAGTCTTACATATTGTGCTTTTAAATAATCATGTTTAATGCTGGGTACACACCACAAGATAATCGAGCTGATTCTGGGTTGGTTTCTCCTAGGTAATGTCCCAATTATCTTGATGGTTCTCCAGATTTTCTTATCAGATTTTCCTGAGGTGTGTTAAAGGTGCCCTAGAACGTTTTTTTTACAAGATGTAATATAAATCTAAGGTGTCCCCTGAATGTGTCTGTGAAGTTTCAGCTCAAAATACCCCATAGATTTTTTTTTATGAATATTCAGGCTGCTGCCCCTTTAAATCCTCTCGCTCCCCGCCACCGAGCTCGCGACTCTATATACATTGCATAAACAAAGTTCACTCAGCCTATATAACCCTCAAAATGGATCTTTACAAAGTGTAAGTCATGCATGCTTCATGCATGCATCGGATCATGTAAGTATAGTATTTATTTGGATGTTTACATTTGATTCTGAATGAGTTTGAGGCTATGATCCGTGGCTAATGGGCTAAAGCTAACATTACGCACTGTTGGAGAGATTAATAAAGAATGAAGATGTGTTTATGAATTATACAGACTACAAGTGTTTAAAAATTAAAATAGCGACGGCTCTTGTCTCCGTGAATACAGTAATAAACAATGGTAACTTTCACCACATTTAACAGTACATTAGCAACATGCTAGCGAAACATTTAGAAAGACAATTTACAAATATCACTAAAAATATCATGATATCATGGATCATGTCAGTTATTATCGCTCCATCTGCCATTTTTCGCTATTGTCTTTGCTTGCTTACCTAGTCTGATGATTCTGCTGTGCACATACAGACATTAATACTGGCTGCCCTTGTGTAATGCCTTGAACATGAGCTGGTATATGCAAATATTGGGAGCGTACATATTAATGATCCGACTGTTACGTAACAGTCGGTGTTATGTTGAGATTCGCCTGTTCTTCAGAGGTCTTTTAAACAAATGAGATTTACATAAGAAGGAAGAAACAATGGTGTTTGAGACTCACTGTATGTCATTTCCATGTACAGAACTCTTGTTATTCAACCATGCCAAGGTCAATTCAATTTTCCATTCTATGGCACCTTTTAAGAGTGACTGAATCTGCTCGGAAGAACGTCGGAGCCGCCCCGATCGCGAATCGTAAATATATAACATGTTGAATATTTACAATCAGAAATCCTGATGTGTGGGGGGAACACTGAGGACAAACGTGCGCACGCTCTGGAAATTATCATGTGAAACAATATCCAATCAGAAAGTGAGCTGACAGAAGATGAAAGCATTACAAACACAGTCATGGTGCAGCACAAAGTTAAATGGTTTTGGACCGCAGAGATGGAGGATCAGCTTGTCGATTTGTGGCAGCAGCAAGAGTGTTTATACAACGTGCTGTACCAAAATCATTCCAAACACTATCAATGCAATTTCTTCCTGCCTATCGTCTATCATGTTTATTCTGAAGTCTTGAGGGATTTTGCGAGGTTTCCCATCTTCACAATCTCATCTTCACAAACTGTCTCTCTGTGCGTTCCAAACAGGATATATCGCCCTCCGAAGGGCACTTTGGAGTGAAAACAATCATGGCCGCCATATTGAAGGGTCGTTCCAAACCGAAGTGCTCAAAACGGGCTACTTCAAAGGGCCCTTCGGAATGAAAGATCTCAAAGGGTACAACTGATGGACACTACGGGCCCCCATGATCCTTTGCACAGGGAAGTTGTTTGACATCACAGAATGGGTACAGTTCTTGGAGTTCGATTTTACCTATAAGTGTGTGTAGTGTTTCTCTGTACTGTAATATTTATAAGAGTTAGATTTGGTACATTATTATGGTCAAAATGAGATTGTACTTCAACAAAAATACTTTACAGCTCCCTTTATCAGTCCATTCAAATGTTTCAAATACATAGACACAATGCGATAAACCTAAAATAAATAAATAAATAAACTAACAAAGGGTGCAGCTTGCACAATTTACTCCTCCTTGATTGTCTCGTTATCTCGTTATAAGATGAGGCAGAAGTGCGTTCCAAAAGAAGAGTTAATTTGACCCCTATAACCTTCAGATAAACCCTCTGAAGGGATTATGGCATAGGGATGACCCCTTCCAAATGGAACGCAGGGCGTCACATCACAGCACACCACACAATATAGGAGCAAAACGGTTAAATCTAGGATTTTTTGTCCTCATGTTTGTGGTCTCTCACATTTTGAAAATCTTATAAGATTTTAAAAATCTTTTAGTGTGTACCTAGCATAATAGCTGAATTCTTGATGAGAAACTACATTACCCATGATTCTTCAGAGAAATCTCCACCAATCAGAGAACTGCGAAAGGCAAATTTCGTCAAATGAACACTTCAGCGCTCACACAATTCATTGGCTGCATCTGAAATCACATGCTTCCCTGCTATATAGTAGGCAAAAACAGTATGTGAAAAAAGTAAAAACTGTAAAAGAGTAAAAAAAAAGTTCAGTGCTCATCCAATGGACATTTTACTATCCCGTGAAGGCCATGGGAAAGGATTTGTGAATGGTGCTGATAGGCCACATGACAATTTATAGATGTAGTATGTGCAGATTACATTCAGAACATACTTTTTAATGGTTGAAAAATAATTACTTATTTGAAAGAAGTACCTACTCAATGAATATGCGATTTCAGCTTCCCTATACTGTATATGCAATATATTGTTTCACCTTTGTCTTTTTGTCTGATTTTCAACCCCTTTTTTTTTTTTGCTTCAAATCAAAGGATGGTTGGTTTGGTTCATGGCTTATAGGAAAAATTAATGATAAAAATTCTTCCATGGCCAAGATCGCTGAAAAAGTGAGCCGGCACTATTGCACTTGCTCTCAGTAATACTCCATTCTAATTGGTCAGTGATCTCTCAGTCCAGTGGTCTATTACCCTTTAAGTGGAGTCGGAAATATAGGACCTGTCCAAATTCCCCCCGTCTGTGAGTGATCTTGGAGTCAACGAGAGCGTAGCATCCCATTTGTCATTTTAGGTTTCAGAAGGGTACTCTTGTTTTGAACACCTTCTTTGCGGTCGATATGAGTCATTGATGTGGCTTCTACTGGGCAGTCAAAGTGCAGTTACGCCACGAAAGTGCAAACTTGACGGAAGAATATGAGTGTTTAAGGTGCCGTTTGGGACAGGGCCAGGGGCGTAGCCATCATTTCAGAACGGTACAGAAATGTCAGGTGTAATACAGTTTTTATCTGACCTTTGTCTGACAGATTTTATTTGTTATCGCATCTGTCGTTTTTAATTCAGTAAGAAATCAAATACACTGCTGAAATTCCCCTCCCCCCTATTTTAACAGTTATGCATTAAAGGTGCTACAGAGGATGTTTTGTTTTATACATTTTTGCAATATTACTTGAAACTGTCTTTACTAACTGATAAAAGACTATTAGGTGCACTGAAAGGAATAATATTAATATACATCATCTGTGCACGAGGTAGGGCCTTAAAAACCTCAGCCAATCGTTTACACGATCATCGCGTAAACGATTGGCCCTCTTGCTTGTCAATCACTGCCGTGACGTTCGTGAGAGACGTGCGCGGCTGCGCGCTCCAGTAACTTTCCACACTCCACAGGCGCCGCATGCAATGTTTTTGTCAGGAGACAGGAGTAACAACTGCAGATTATGAGTTACCTGCGGTGAGTCCGACATAATGAATCCACTAACATGACACAGTGAATGCCGGTGGTAAACACTGGTGTTCCGATACTCGTGCACGAGTTTTGGGTGGCGTTCCCTCGAAATGAGCTGTGAAGGAGGGGGGTTGTTCTTACGCATGCGCTCATTTCAAAAACTCACTAACAGTCTTTGGTTTCTCAGTCGACAAAAAGATCCTCTTTAGCACCTTTAAGTCCTCATGGATTTTATACAAAGTAAAAAAAGATCACATAAGGCAGAAAATATACAGTACTGTTCAAATGTTTGGAAACTTTTAATGTTTTTGAAAGAAGTCTCTTCTGCTCACCAAGGTTGCATTTATTTAATCAAAAATGCAGTAAAAAGAATAATATTGTGAAATACAACAATTTAAAATAGCTGTTTTATATTTGAATACATTGTGTGAAATGTAATTTATTCCTGTAATCAAAGCTGAATTTTCAGCATCATTACTCCAGTCTTCAGTGTCACATGATCCTTCAGAAATCATTGTGCTCCTAATGAGACAATGAATGGTGGACTGCCTGTGCAACCTCTGTAGGGTCCAGGTATTTCCTCATGTTACCAGTAGCGACACTGACCCTAACTAAATGCAAAACTAGTGAAAAACAGAAAAGATTGGCAGGGAAAAAAATGTCAGTGGCCTCCACCTGTGAAACTATTCCTGTTTTCGGGGTTGTCTCATTATTGCCCATCTAGTGCACATGTTGTTCATTTCATTAACACCAAAACAGCTGAAAATGATTAACAACCCCCTCTGCTTCTTAACTGACCAGATCAATATCCCAGGAGTTTAACTGACTTGATGCTATTCTTTGATTAAAAAGTGTTCCTTTAAAAAAAAATTTGAGCAGTGTGTATATATATATATATATATATATATATATATATATATATATATATATATATATATATATATATATATATATATAATATAATGTGTGTGTGTGTGTGTGTATATATATATATATATATATATATATATATATATATATATATATATATATATATATATATATATATATCCTGTACATGACTTGTATGTCATTTGAAGTGCTTCATAGGCTTGCAAATGTATTCTCAGTCTTATTTCATTCAATTTTGTTGTGAATGGCAGGTAATTTTCTACCTCATTTAATACTTTCAGGTGTATCAAGTTTTTTTTTTTGACTAAAAAAACATGAAAGGAAGACTGAATTAAAAAATGAGAAAGGATGTGTCAGATGGCAAATGAATGAATCAAGAAAATAGAAGTAGCAAGGTGCGAATAAGAAAGAAGCACAGTTTAAGAGACTCTTCACATCACCCTGAAGATAATTTGACTCATTTCTGAAAAGAACTGTTTTTAGATCAGTCTGAATGGCCCTGGAAGAAGAGTGGTAAATGCTTTGCACATTGCCAGCAGGTGTTCAGCCTACACAGAAAAGCAAAAGACCAGGAACGGGTCTGTCAGAATATGTGAGCACAGCATCATTAATGAAAACCCTGAGGGAACAGGACTTCTTTTGGGTCTGATCTGGTCTGGTTGTTTCCTTTCTGTGGATCACGTTATGAAATAGGTTTCAAAATCAGTTATAAAATGTAACTACACCCCCATTTTTTGTGTTATTATGATCTTTGACCTACAATAAGCAAATGTCCTTTATAGCCAGTGGACTGTAAACCTCTGAAAAATATGTTCTGTTTATTTTCATAGATATGTTCATTGGCACATTTTATTAAAGTGCTAATTTACGTGATCTCACCATTAACTCATTGGGTTCATAAACAATTAAAGTTTATTAAAAAATTAAAAACGCATGTTTGGACTAAGGAATCTTGAACACTAATCATGTCTGTTTAATTTATAAGAACTGAATCAATACTAATCCATCAATAATCACCTTTATCAATGCTGTTCATTGTCATTTATACATGACACATAATTTGTAAACCATATGGAAGCTAAAATTATTATACATTATATGTGTTTATTTAATTGAAACACCTTGCTTCAGAATTATGTTTAACATATTGACCTGTGACTATGAGCCTCAAAGGATTGGTAACCAAATAATTCACACAAATCAAATCACAGAAAATAAATCTGAATAAAACAGACATCATATAATTGAAATGCAAATGGTGATTGTCTTTTAAATGTTTTTAAAAATACATAACACCCATAGACTTGTATGAGTTTTGACAGTACAAATGTAATAAGTATGCTAATAAGACAATTATTAATCAATACATAACCCATATTTACATAATAATATGAAAATATAGGTGAATGTCATTTACACATTAGACTTTAGATGGGATAAATAATAATAATAAATTATACTGTTTCTTTAAACATTATTAAAATTATTTTAAAATTTTCTGCTTAAAACGTGAGTAGTTAACAAACGACTGCGTTCCAGCTTTTTGTAAATTATGTATAAACTAGGCAACATATTCATAACTCTAGTACATATGTCCCCCCCCCCCCCAAAGTATTATAGTTATATGAAAATAACAGTATTAACATAGCACAATTTCAGCTGTAAAGCAGCTCTTTCTATAGCATGTGCTCAAGAATCTCATTTAGTGGAGTACTGCCACCCTGTGTTGAGTCTTTATAGGCCTAACTCATTATAAAGTGCTGATTGAGAACTTTTATTCATCAGTGAATCTGTTTAAGATATACAATATGTGATGTCAAGAGTCAATTGCTGGAATTTATGGGACTCAAAGGGAGACTCAGAGAAGGATGTGTGATTATGTACTGCTATTACTGTAATAAATAGACAGACAGATGTCAGGGTTCTGTAATGTTCTGCAACAAATAAGACACAGATGCCAAGGAGCAGACAAGGGGTTTTTATTAACAAGACTGATGACTTGAGGCAGCAGGGAGAGTGAGGTGTGAAACCATTCAAACAGTAGGGCAGGGCAGAAGGCACAATGACTGGCAGGAAGGATGACCACTGAGATCGTCAGTAAGCTGGCGATGACGCAAGTAGAGGGAGCTCCAAAGGAATGACCAGGCAGGAACACAAGGAACTCGTAGCTTGATGTAGATCTCAGATGTAGCACCAGTCTTGACGCAAGGTAGAGGCTCATAGAACCTGAAGCTTGAAACTTGAGTTAGATAGCTGCACCAGTCAGGCTGCTAGGCAGTTAAGAGTCAGTGGCCAGGGAACTCAGGATACAAGGCAGGAACACACAAATGGGACACAAGACAAGACAGACAAAATATAACAACATTTAAAAGTGAAATATGTAAGATTTCTGTCCGCTAGAGATCTCTAGAGGCCTATTCAAAACAAAGGGGTAGCTTAAGCTGCATTCACGTCACCTCCTATTTACCGGAATCTTGAAATTACAACACCTGACGTTATATTCGGAGCTGTTCACGTCCTCGGACTGGGAATTATGCGTTTCCATGACACCACTATCAACGCCTAGATGAATCTACAGCGGTCAGGTGGTACAGCGGCCACGTGGTACATCTGGGAGCTTTCAGAAAACTCCCAGCTTACAAGCTGTAATTACGAGCTCTACGAGGACGTGAACGCATTTTACAATCTAGAATCTTGTAACTACAGGAATTACGAGGCCGCGTGAACGCACCTATAATGACAGCATGTTTCAGCACGGAATCTTGAGACATGTGGTCTTCACATCACAGCCGGTGGAAACAATCGGGATAGGACTCGGACCGAGTGGTTGTGGGAGCTGAGCGAGGCCGCTGGAGCGATTGCGCAACACACTCCTCACGAGCAGCGGAACTTTTATTATGCCACAGTCGCAGGCGCTGCTTCCGCTTTTCCGGTAATGAGTATGAGGTAACGCAGCTCTGTTTATCATATTAGATACATTTGAGTGTGTTGACAATGATGTTATAACGTTATTCTGTGCGTTCACCCGGCGGCTACTATGAGACACTTGTTGCACACTGTAGTAAGATAGATCAATTTTAGAATATCATATTAAATGCTGGATGGCTTGTGTTGATGAATGGCATGACATTAATTTTAAAACATATTGTATGATGGAGAAAATGCTGTACTAAAAATAAAGCTGTATCTGATTATGCTATGTTAGCTACTTGACAAAATAGTGTTTTTCTCTGAGGCATGGTAAAGCATGATACTCGCAAAAAAAAAAAAAAATCAAGAAAATTAGATTTAAACAATAAGACTAAACATGTTGAGCTATATAACAATAATTAGTTTTCTGTCTATAAATGTAACCAAATAGTTCCCTTGTCTATTAAAACATGTAAATATTAAGGAGTCTTTGGTGTTTCCATGGTTTCAACAAAATAAAACCGGAAACCGAGGGTAACGCGGGTATGACGCAATTGACAGTCGACTCCTCACATGTGCTCAAGCACAAGACAAACAAATACATCTTACAATTTTCCTCAATCGCTTTTGCTCAATTCTCAAATGAGACTTTTATTTCTCAAAACAATATGTTCTGGTCTCTGAACAATTAGTGTCTTGTTCACATTATATTTGGATTTATTATTGATTTAAGCAATTTGCATGTGATTTGGCACATGTGTGCAAAAAATAAGAGTGTCTACAATTTGCACAATAACTAAATGCACATGGCTTGTTGATCAAAACTGATGAGTTGATACTCAGTGAAACTGCCAAACTCTTCACAGCATCTAAACAATCTTTCATTGTGTGAACCATTACATACAAAATACCAGTATCCCACTTCAATAGCACCACAAGTGGTTTGCAATACAATATGAACACAATAAGTACACTGTACTTATTTTTTTATGTAAGTACATGGTAGATAAGGACACATATACTGTGACCAAATGTCCATTTTCTTTTTGTGTACTACAGTATTGACATTACCTTTTTACCTACTGCTAAAATCTGTATCTAAAAAGCTGTGTGTGAAACAAGAGCCTGCAATTTGTATGTGAGGTCCTATCACGACGAAAGAACCTCCAGCGGGACAGAACTAGCACACTCACTATATGCCTACACTTCTATAAATATTATAAGATTGAAAAATCCTGTAATGTTTTCATCAAAAACCTTAATTTCTTTTCAACTGAAGAAAGAAGGACATGGACATCTTGGATGACATGGGGGTGAGTAAATTATCAGGAAAATTTCATTTGAAAGTGAACTAATCCTTTAAGGCTGTTTCGATAAATGTGCCAAAGCGATTGAGAAAAACTGTAAACAAGGACAAAACAGACAAGACTGTCGGGGCAGGATCCTGATAGATAGATAGATAGATAGATAGATAGATAGATAGATAGATAGATAGATAGATAGATAGATAGATAGATAGATAGATAGATAGATAGATCGATGACAGATAGACAGATATACAGATAGGTAGATAGATGGATGGATAGATAGATAGACAGACAGACAGACAGACAGATAGATAGACAATCAGAAAGACAGACAGATGACAGATAGATATACAGACAGACAGATAGATTGTTAGACAGACAGATAGACATAAATACAGACAATCAGAAAGACCGACAGATAGCAGACAGAGATAGATAGACAGACAGAAAAACAGACAATCAGAAAGACCGACAGACAGATATACAGACAGATAGATAAATAGACAGCAGACAGACAGATCGATAGACAGACAGACAGCAGATAGACATAAATACAGACAATCAGAAAGACAGACAGACAGATAGATGATAGATAGATGATAGATAGATAGATAGATAGATAGATAGATAGATAGATAGATAAATAGATAGATATACAGACAGACAGATAGATAGATATACAGACAGACAGACAGATAGATGATAGATAGATGATAGATAGATAGATAGATAGATATACAGACAGACAGACAGACAGACAGACAGATAGATAGATAGATAGATAGATAGATAGATAGATAGATAGATAGATAGATAGATAGATAGATAGATAGATAGAAAAACAGACAATCCGAAAGACACAGATAGACAGAGATAGATAGATAAACAGACAGACGGATGGACAGACAGACAGACAGACGACAGATAGATAGACAATCAGAAAGACAGACAGATGACAGATAGATATACAGACAGATAGATAGTTAGACAGACAGATAGACATAAATACAGACAATCAGAAAGACCGACAGATAGCAGACAGAGATAGATAGATAAACAGACAGACAGATGGACAGACAGACAGACAGACAGACAGACAGACAGACAGACAGATAGATAGATAGATAGATAGATAGATAGATAGATAGATAGATAGATAGATAGATAGATAGATAGATAGAACAGCAGACAGACAGATAGGTAGACCGATAGACAAACATAAAAACAGATAGACAGACAAACAGACGGATGGACAGACAGCAGACAGACGGATGGACAGACAGACAGATAGATAGATAGATAGATAGATAGATAGATAGATAGATAGATAGATAGATAGATAGATAGACAGATATACAGATAGATAGATAGATATACAGACAGACAGACAGACAGACAGACAGATAGATAGATAGATAGATAGATAGATAGATAGATAGATAGAAAAACAGACAATCCGAAAGACACAGATAGACAGAGATAGATAGATAAACAGACAGACGGATGGACAGACAGACAGATAGATAGATAGATAGATAGATAGATAGATAGATAGATAGATAGATAGATAGATAGATAGATAGATAGAACAGCAGACAGACAGATAGGTAGACCGATAGACAAACATAAAAACAGATAGACAGACAAACAGACGGGTGGACAGACAGCAGACAGACGGATAGACAGATAGATAGAAAGATATATAGATAGATAGATAAATAGACAAACAGACGGATGGACAGACAAACAGACAGACAGATAGATAGATAGATAGATAGATAGATAGATAGATAGATAGATAGATAGATAGATAGATAGATAGATAGATAGAAAAACAGGAAGACAGACAAACAGATAGATAGACACACATTTAGACTTTCTTTGACATTAATAATGACTGCCTGAGAATCTATCTGTGGCAGTGTAATGTCTTGCAGTGCACACTTTTGTCCACTAAGATGCGCCATATTACACTGTAGAACTGAAAAACCAAATGTCTTTATTTTATTTTTGCATTATGTAAGATAATGTAAAACAAACAAACAAAACTTTCGATTGTCAAATAATCATTAACAAAATCATTACATTACTATAGTCTTATCAATTCATCTCAAATCACATAATCATCATTTAGCCTATCTTTCATGTTTGTTGTATAGCCTACCAGATTGGATACCTACTTTAGCCTACTCCTTTCATAATTTAACGTTAAAGTAATCAGAACTATAAAATATCACAAATTGACGGAAATTAGGGTGACCAAAAATGTTCAACAAATCAAAACAGTTTTTTATTATCTTTTTCAAATTAGCTGCCTATAAACCACTTCACTGAAATAAAATTTTAACTTTGTAACCAGGCACAATTTATTTTAGTCTACAAAACGTACAAAACTCACCCGTTCATATTACACTATCGTTAAAGTAGGCCAACTGGCTTAAGGAATATATTTTTTAACCCCTCAATTGTTTTAATTAAAAAAAGTGCTTTTAAAAGTGATTTTACAGTTCAAATTTGATTGGTAATTTACAGACCATTAAAAGCTGCAACATGGGTTAAAACCCTTATATAGAATGTGAAAACTTCACATAAGAAACATAACAGTTCAGGTCACAACACTTTTTAGCATTTAAAACAATAAACTATATAAAAAAGAGCACTGACTATATTCTCTCATTTAGGCTACTATAGACGATCACCTTGGCTGTGTCTGAAAACCTAGTGAGCTGCCTACCTAGACAGCATTTTGGAGCCCCATATATGCGCGTTCTGATTGCTTTGTGATCAGGCAGCACACTAGGTTTTGAGTCACAGCCGCGTATGCTTATACCCACCCCGCCTCTCTCCAGCTGATGCCCGCGCCCTGTCAATCTCTATCCCAGCAGAGAGAGAGAGGACGGGGGGAAACCGAACCAGAGCGGGTCCGCGGGGGGAAGAGGCGCATGAAAACATCCATGGGTGGCTGTGTGGGCAGTCATCATGATTCTTCAGGCAGTTTAAACGAAAACTCGGACGGAACCGGAGGTAGGAAATGAAGCATATCCAGGAAATGCGAGTCAATTTGTGCTGTTTTGGGTCTTGCGCTGCTTCCCTTGTCTCCTTCTCGGCTTGTTAGTGCTTTGAAACATCGTGGTGGGTTTTGCGTCGCTTTGTAAGACTCGATGGCCACTCTCGGACACGCGCCTGGCTGTAGAAACAATTAAGACTGTGATTTCGTGATTATGCAAATGTTTTCATAATTCTCCCCCACCGCTCTTTGTCTTTGGGCAGTGAGTCGTTTTGCATATAACACCTTCCTACTAGCTGGTTAGCTTTAGCTGTGTGTTATATATAAAGAGAGAGTGTGTTAGCTGCATGGCTAGTGAGTCTCTGTTTCTTTTCTTTTTAGTAAAATGTGGTCATGGATTCGCCTTGGAATGCAGAAAAATCCCTAGTTATTCTCCATCCTTGTCTTTATCTCATTTATTGGAAACCATTTGGTTTCAAACATTGTTTGTTCAGTGTTTATTCAAGTAATCACATATTTAGGAGTGCTGTTGTACTGAATATCTTCATGGCTATAATTTGGCCATGAAGCACAAGGCCGTGCTGATATTCAGACCAAAAGCACGATGCCGAGTGTGATGTTGCTTTTATACAACTTATAACTTTCGTTTCAGACATTAGCTAGTTTAATCGTATTTTTTTTCTCCAACCAAAATACTTTCAAAAATAATTTGAGGAAACAATTTTTGTGAAACTATTTCTGTGATTGACTGAACTTCTGGAACGTGAATACGAGTGGAGCAGAGCAACAAAGATTCCCCTCCCCCAGAATCACATTCAGAACAATTGTTTTATATAATTTAAATAATTGTAATAATCATTTCCAACTCTATGAGAATAGGGAAGTTCACACCACATCTATAATGATAATGACAAAGAGGAACAATATCATTGGAATCACTTCCAGAACTATTTATTTCCAGCTTATGAACAAAAGCATTTAAAATGGCAGACAACATAACTGCAGCGTGAACATTATTGTTCCTTAGTGTGGACGCTAATATATAGTTATCGTTATAGTCATCTTTATAAATAGTGGTTTGGTGAAAACAGGCCTTAAAGGGTTAATTCACCCAAAAATTAAAATTCTGTCATTAATTACTCACCCTCATGTCGTTCCAAACCTGTAAGACTTTCGTTCATCTTTGGAACACAAATTTAGATATTTTTGATGAAATCTGAGAGCTTTCTGTCCCATTGACAGCTATGCAACTACCACTTTCAAGTCCCAGAAAGGTAGTAAAGACATCATTAAATACTCCATGTGACTCCAGCGGTTTAACCTCAGTTTTATGAAGCGACATGAGTGCTTTGTTTGTGCAAAAAAACACAATTTATCACTTTATTTAAAAAATATTAATTTCCAACACGCATTAACGCAACAACGTCTGCTCTCGCGTCAACACAACACGCATGCGTTGTGGTGGAATGTGTGTTGGAGAAGATCTTAATTTGAGTTCTGAGATGAACTAAAGACTGAAACGACACATGGGTGAGTAATTAATGACAGAATTTTCATTTTTGGGCAATCTAACCCTTTAAAGGGCCGTTCACAATAGGATAAAAACTACAACAATATCTATGACTAAAACATTTTAATTGTATTATGTATAATATTTCTATTCTATGAGAATAGGACAGTCCACATCACAACTGAAACAACACAGAAGAATGATATTGTGTGAATCCCTGTCCATCTTTTTATCGTTCGTCAGCTGGAAAAAAAAAAAACATTCTGAAAGTGATTTATTGTTCTTGTATGTTGTTCTCATTATAGCCGTGGTGTGGACTTATTCTAATCTACTATTAAACGGTTATAACATAAGTTTGTAGTTATAGTTATTTTGAAATCATTCTCGTCCCTAGTGTGAATGGCTCTCAACTCCACTCAGGTTTCTGCACGTCACATTAATGAGAGAATAGAGCAATGTTGGAGGGAGAGAAAACATGGATGGCTTATTTAAAAAAAAAAAAATGTTGTTCCCAACTCCTGTGTCATGGGCAAATCTACTATAATATAATGAAAACATAGTGATTGATTGCAGAAACATTATTTTGTCACAATAACATGCCACTATAACTAATTTTGAATGACTCTGTCAGTTTGTTTTGCTGGAAGAGAAAGACTAACATTTAAATGTGTATGTTTTTACTACTGTAGAACACTAGCATATATGCTGGATTACTTCAGATATAACATACATGGATTAAAAGCCACAAAATTGACTTCTGTTTCATCACAATGATTGAAGTCTTCTGAGTTTGTTAATAGTTGAGAGACTCGTGATTTCCTGCTTGTGTTACAGATGTTCCTGCTGATGTCACAATCAAACTCATGTTTTTGTTCGGAGAAGTGCTAATATACAGGAAGCTTCACTGGTCCTTTTGCCAAAACACAATATGGATGATGTATAAAACAATATATAAGATGTCAGCAATTACTGCTCTTCTCTTTCAGGCTCCCATATGGTGAACAAAAATAGCTTCTAGACAAAGCCTATGGGACTAAATTACTCATCATGTGTCATTATTGTAATGAGAGTGGCACCATTAGATGAAACCCTGAACAGTTTCTGAAATTGACAGTTACCTGCAGACTTAATGGCTGCTAATTTTCCACAGCTCACGGCGCTTGATTTGGATGTCAGCAATTTAACAGCACCTTGGGGATGGAGGTAGTTGTGCCACAAGGGATTGCACATGTTTCGAAGAAGTAATAGCTAAGTTTGGGTTGAATATGAAGTTTACTAAACCATACTAAACCCTAATGAGGCTTTAATATATAGGTGTAATATATATAGCCTATTCTGCGTTCAAATGCACACATAAAGCTACATACAGATTACATAATCGAGAGAGTATTTGTTTTCGCTTTGTATTGTTGTTATTGTGATTTATTCAAATAAAAGTAGACAAGAAAAAATGCAAGTGACTGCGCCGGCACCTCCATGTCATGCAGTAAGCGTGCTAATACTTTAGCTTCCACAATCCACGGGTTAACGTTAGAGCAAGCAGCCATGTAAAGTTGCTACTATGCTGTCAATCGATTAAAAATAACGAATTAAAGGTACATTATGTAAGAATTATGTCTGCTAGAGGTCGCTAGAAGCCTATTTAAAACAAAGGCGTAGCGTGATGATGGCAAGTTTGAGAGCAGAATCTTGGGACATGTGGTCTCCACCTCAACAGACGGTGCAAAAGAATAGGGATAGGACTCGGGAAGAAATCCTGTTCATGGATGCGATTTATGAACGTTACTGTAGTATGAAGCAGAGCAGGACTGAGTGGTTGTGGGAGCTGAACGAGGCCGCTGGAGCGATTGCACAACACACGCCTCACGAGCAGCAGAACTTTTATTATGCCACAGTCACCGGCGACGCTTCCGCTTTTCCGGTAATGAGTATGAGGTAACGCAGCACTGTTTATCATATTAGATACATTTGAGTGTGTTGCAAATGTAATAACATTACTCTGTGCGCTCGCTCGCCGGCTGCCGTGAGACACTTGTTTGAGACACACTGCAGTACACTAGATCGATTTTAGAATATCATATTAAATACTGGATGGCTTGTGCTGATAAATTGCATGCAATTCTTTTTAAAACGTATTGTATGATGGAGAAAAGTCTGTATTACTGTTACTAAAAATAAAGCTGCATCTGATTATGCTATGTTAGCTACTTGACAAAATAGTGTTTTTCTCTGAGGCATGGTAAAGCATGATACTCGCAAAAAATCAAGAAAATAAGATTTAAACAATGATTAAATGTGTTGAGCTATATAACAATAATTAGTTTTCTGTCTATAAATATATCAAAACAGTTGTTCCCTTGTCTATTAAAACATGTAAATATTAAAGCGTCTTTGGTGTTTCTATGGTTTCTACAAAATAAAATGTGTTAATGCGGGTATGACGCAATTGACAGGTGACTCCTCACGCGTCCTGGAGCCTTGGTTAAAATTGCAACTTTCTCACGATTTACAAATAGTTGGAAACATTTGGGATATTATAAGTACTCAAGTGAACAAAATATGGGATATTTGGGATATTTTACTCCAAAAATATTAAATATTGCACCTTTAATCACACTTTTTTATTTTGTAATTAATTGTGATTTAAAACATTGGAGTTTTAATAATTTAATATTGTAATAATTTCACAGTTACTCTCCAAATTAATGTAGAAACGACTTAAAGTTTATTTTAAATATTTGTTGAATGGCATCTTTTTATGAATGAAGGCCAGTATCACTGATACTAGTACTGGTACTGATGTCTATGAATTTTTTTTAACATTAATTAGAAATTCAACATTACAGTATAACTGAAAGCTATCAATGTCAACATTTTATTAGGCTTTTTTTAAAAAATAGTTTAACTTAAAATACTCTTCACATAAACCCATTATAATAAAGTCTTAGTTAGGAAATATACCGAAATTGAATAAAGTTATCAAAAACTTTACAGTCTTAACTGCATATTTTGCAAATTAAATATAGATTAATCCTCATTATAGCTACAATTTTCGCTGTTACCTTTGTTCTTCGATTAAAACCACAGACATCACAGCAACTGGTTTATTAGGCTGCTGTCACTTTAAGACCTTCTGCTGCTGAACATGATGCAGATCTGACGCGCATCTTGTTTTCTCATAACTCTTTGTTTATTTAAGACATTAATTAACTCATTTAAGACTGCTGTTATAAGGATACTTGATAAAATGGGCATTTTGGCATAACTCTGAGTGTTTGTCAAGCGAGAAAGAGAACTCAATTGGTGCGCATGAGTCGTTTGTGTCACACAGACACGACATTCACAGACCGCTCGTTATCATTTGTCTTGTGGCGTTTGAATGGTTTTAAAGCATTTGTGTGAATAAGAGCGTGATCATATAATGTAACGCATGCCAAATCATGACAGGAAAAAACGAATGCTGCATTGAAAAAATTAACCGCATGCATCAACACGCTAATTATGACAGCACTAGTTGTTACTACTTGCATGTGTCAAATGATAAGCCATTTTTGAGGTTGATTGGATTTCCTGCCTATCATAATTAGCACAAAGCATCACTTTGCCACTTCCTGTGGAGTTTTTTTTTTTTTTTTTGTGACTAACCGACTAATACAATTTTGCTCTATTATTGGGCAGCCCTAGGTCTAATATAGTTTTATACCCCACTGACTTTCTAAATATAGAGATTCTGACAAAAACATTCTTCAAAATATCATCTTTTATGTTCCACATAAAAAAAGAAAGTCATACTGGTTTGGATTTATGACAACATGAATTTTTTATTTTTGTGTCATTTTTATTCTAGAGTGCTCTTGAGTGGCTACTTGATGGTTTCTTTCTAGCTTATGTCAAAAGAGTCCATCCCCAAGTTTCTGTGATAATCTGGTCCTCAGATATAGCTTGGTTCCTTCTTGAATGTTCGTTTATCTGTTTTATCATCCATCAGGTAAAATCATTACTTGTAATAGTAAATAGCATTCCTCTTCTCCGCAAACCGCACAATTTAAGGTATCGTTAAAGTGTGTTGCACAGTGTGGGCAAGTTAGACGCCAAAGTTTAAGGGTGTGTTCAAACTTGGCAGGTTTGGTTCAATTAAAATGAACTCTGGTGCAATTGTTCTGTTAGTGCGGTTCATTAGAATAAGTGTGAACGCTGCCATCCGAACCAAACCAGCGGACCGAGACCTAACTTTTCAGGGGGTCTCGGCCTAGTTCAGCTTCCAAGCGAACTCTGGTGTGGTTCGACTGAAATATGAATGTAATGTGTTACGAAAGACATCTAAAAAACTAAAAAAACAAAAAAAAAACAGGATATGATATAACAAGATGCGACCCTAAAAAGGACCCTCGTCATAGGAGCTATATTTCCCAGTACAGTTCAGTACAGTTTTCTTTTATATCTTTAGGTTTGGTGTTAAAAATGTAGAGTGAACGCTAAGCGTAATTTTCTTTTTTGGTCCGGATCAAAAGAACCTAGAGAACGAAACTACAAGTGTGAACACACCCTAATATTAAGGGTTAGAGGTTTGTTTCAAAACCAACTGTTTATTTTTTTTTAATCTTAATTCATTTAGCATTCATACATTACCACTCAGATATTTTTGTCATCTTAACACTGTGTCAGCACAGCAGTCTGTTCGCTGCTCAAGTCGGGTGTTTTCTGAGCTTTTTGTGAGGTGAAACTTGAGTGCCTTTTCTGTCTTGCATTATGCAGTGTTCGAGTTCTCCAAGCAGGCAGACGCAGCGGTCCTCATGCCAGGCCACGCTTCACCTGGATCATTGGGTCGTCATGGAGATGAATGTGGAACATGGAGTAGGCCTGACATCTTGGCCTGCTTCCTTTAATGATAATGTCTAGGTTTCTCCTTTTTTACCCTTAAAGGAAAATGTGTATATGGAGACGATGTAAGGATGAAAAACCGGCTTTCGCTGACATATACATTTTGCTGGCATAAATATGCCCCAGGCCTTTGTTTTTAATTAAAGTGAAATATGAATTCAGAAACTATAAAGCTACTGGCTTACAGATCAGTGAAGTGACCCATACCTGCCTATGTTAATAACCCAGACAGCGTGCCATTAATTTCCAAGAATTCCTTTCATCTTAGATGAAGTTTTATTGTTGGCCAGCTAACAGAGAATTCAAGACAGCTGGAAGTTATTGAGAGGCATTTGCAAGGGCATTTCAGGCAGCACAGAAAATGTGAATTCCATGGCAGAAGGTGTTGAAACATTGATGTTTTCCATAGTTAAAGGCATATTTCACACAGAAATTAAAATTCTGGAAATTTAGAAAGGATTAACTTTAAGTGAGCATTAGCAAAGATAGTCTAAATTAATAATTAGATGAAATTAGCATGTAGAATTTAAATATCAAATAGCAGCAGATACAATAAATCTCTATTATTGTCCAACAACTGTGTGTATATTTTATATATATATATATATATAATTATACACACAGTTGTATTATATTGTATAATATTATATGCATCTCAAAAATACCACAAAATAAGTATTTTTTAATTTGAATTCTATGTAATGCTAAGCCCTGATTCCAATTTAAAAGGAAAATAATGGACAGTTATGATTTTTGTATTAATCGTGCCCTATTTTAATTGTAGAAATACACTAGAGCTGCATGATTAGGCCTAATCGTTAAAAGATCGCGATCACGATTCAAACAGTCGCACGATGTCCTTCCTAAATGCGTCTAAAATCTTTGACAAAATCACACTGGAATGATCAGATTTGCGTTTGTGCTGCCGCTGATCCAGAGAGAGCAGTTATTGTGTGTAGGTATAAAACCGTTTCACAGTCTTTTCAAGCACACAGTATCGTTATTTCTGTTACAAATATTCATATTATCGCAGAAGTACTGGGATAAATGTTTATAGTTCAGATAAAAACACTGATGTCTACGTTAGCGATCAAAATAGAGCAAATCCCCCTTTGAAAGTTTGGTACTTCAAATAACGATTATAGCGATTACATCTTTATGCCACCAGGTGGTTACACTGACTTTTTAAAAAAAATGTATGTCATTGAATCATTCATTCAAGAGATTCATTCAAAAACACCTATTAATCAAGTAATGAAACGACTATTTATGAGCAGTGTTGGGGTAATGCATTACAAGTAACTTGAGTTACATAATCAGATTACTTTTTTCAAGTAACTAGTAAAGTAACAAATTACTTTTTTTTTTCAATTTACAACAAAAACAAAGTTATTTTTTCAAATAATTAATGCAAGTTACTTTTTCACTTTTATTTACTGACAGCTCTCCTGTCTCCATGTTGAGAGAAATAAAGTGCAGAGGTGTTGTGTGGGCTGTGTGAACATGATGGTTATTGTAGTTCTAGACTAAATATAAACATGCTCATTTACTCATCTCACTTGCACAAACATTCAGTTTTCCTCAAAATGAATAAAAACAGTGAAATGCAATCTCAGAATATTATGCAAACCTATAATTAACTATATTAAATTAAGCAAATAAACTTTGTATTCAATATCACTTTATTAAAGGATTAGTTCACTTTCAAATAAAATTTTCCTGATAATTTACTCACCCCCATGTTATCCAAGATGTCCATGTCCTTCTTTCTTTAGTCGAAAAGAAATTAAGGTTTTTGATGAAAACATTCCAGAATTATTCTCCTTATGGCGGACTTCAATGGACTCCACTGTTGAAGGTCAAAATTACAGTTTCATTGCAGCTTCAAAGGGCTTTAAACGATACCAGACGAGGAATAAGGGTCTTATCTAGCGAAACTGTCATTTTCAAAAAAAAATGTAAATGCATATGCTTTATATAAACAAATGATCGCCTTCCAAGTGCTTCCGCCAAAACCACACTTTCATATTCTTCAAAAAGCTTACGCTGTATGTCCTATGCCTTCCCTATTCTACTTACGGAACAAACGCAGCGCCATTTTTCCCATAGGTTGAATAGGGAAGGTGTAGGGCATACAGCGTAAGCTTTTTGAAGAATACAAAAGTGCTGTTTTGGCGGAACCACTTGGAAGGTGATCATTTGTTTATATAAAGCATATACATTTACATTTTTTTTCCAAAATGACCAATCGTTTCACTAAATAAGACCCTTATTCCTCGTCTGGTATCGTTTAAAGCCCTTTGAAGCTGCACTGAAACTGTAATTTTGACCTTCAACAGTGGAGTCCATTGAAGTCTACTAAAAGGAGAATAATCCTGGAATGTTTTCATCAAAAACCTTAATTTCTTTTCGACTGAAGAAAGAAGGACATGGACATCTTGGATGACATGGGGGTGAGTAAATTATCAGAAATTTTATTTGAAAGTGAACTAATCCTTTAACCAACGTCTTTGCTTCTGACCTTCAATGATTCAATTCAGCCATACTAATAAGCAAAAATTACTTTAGATTTGATTCAGAAAGAAGTATCCTATTCTTCTTTAATCCAGAAATGGCAGCACAGCTGAAAGGTTTGTTTGAGCTGCGCCATCTACTGTAAAGGCGTAAATATGCATTTCCTTCGAGAAGGTGCTTACTGCAGAGCAAATGGTTGGAGCTTACGTTAGCTCCCCCTCGCTAGACGTCCAGCGAGGAAAAGCGAATGTACAACCACTCACCTATTTATTTATTTGTTATGCAGATTAAACATTTTAAAGGTGCCTTTTTTTACAAGATGTAATACAAGGTGTCCCCTGAATGTGTATGTGAAGTTTCAGCTCAAATACCCCATAGATTTAAAAAAAAAAAAAAAAAAAAAATTAACTGCCTATTTTGAGGCATAATTAGAAATGCGCCGATTCATGCTGTGGCCCCTTTAAATAGCACGCTCTCTGTCCCCTCCCGAGCTCTCGACTCTATCACTGCATAAACAAAGTTCACACAGCTAATATAACCCTCAAAATGGATCTTTACAAAGTGTTCATCATGTAGCATGTCTAATCGCGCAAGTATGGTATTTATTTGGATGTTTACATTTGATTCTGAGTTTGCTAGTTTGCTAGTGCTCCGTGGCTAATGGCTAATGCTACACTGTTGGAGAGATTTATAAAGAATGAAGTTGTGTTTATGCATTATACAGACTGCAAGTGTTTAAAATGAAAATAGCGACGGTTCTTGTCTCTGTGAATACAGTAAGAAATGATGGTAATTTTAACCACATTTAACAGTATATTAGCAACATACTAACGAAACATTTAGAAAGACAATTTACAAATATCACTAAAAATATCATGTTATCATGGATCATGTCAGTTATTATCGCTCCATCCTCCATTTTTCGCTATTGTTCTTGCTTGCTTACCTAGTCTGATGATTCAGCTGTGCACATCCAGACGTTAATACTGGCTGCCCTTGTGTAATGCCTCAATCGTGGGCTGGCATATGCAAATATTGGGGGCGTACACCCCGACTGTTAAGTAACAGTCGGTGTTATGTTGCGATTCGCCTGTTCTTCGGAGGTCTTTTAAACAAATGAGATTTACATAAGAAGGAGGCAACAATGGACTTAGAGACTCACTGTATGTCATTTCTATGTACTGAGCTCTTGTTATTCAACTATGCCGAGGTAAATTCAATTTTCAATTCGATGGCAACTTTAAATAGACTGCACCAATTAACATTTTGTCAGAACCTCCAGTAAATTACATTACTTATGTTATAGTTGTTTGTTTAGAATCATGGGAGAATTTCTGTTTGAAACAAAAAATTGTGATTCTCAATTTATCCAGAATCGTGTAGCATGGCTGTATGGTTAAGAATCAAATGAGGAAATAAAGTTTCTCCTTGAATTTGCCCTTAAGAGGACAGTTCTCTCATTCTGAGAAGAGGTGGAACCCGAGATGAAGATGGGTATATTTGTCTCCAGAGACTCGCAGAGATGCGAGACGCCTCTGCCAGACTGACCAGAGGTTGTGCGATTCGACCCGTATGTCATGTGATCCTGACATATGTAGGCTACCTGAGCATGGCCTTTGAAAGGAGAACCATTCTTCCACTGCTTTCTTTCCACTGCCATCATTTTATCTTCCGCCGTACATGGCGGATCTTGAGAGAAGCCAAATGATAGATGATTTTCTCTACGAGACACAAAGCTTCTGCCAGTCGCTATTGAATTATTGACACCCTGTATGAAGTCTTGCCTGAGTCTCGACAGGCTGATCTCTTCGGTCAATGTTGTAGACTTAATTGCGTTGGGATTTTCTTTTGTCTGGCCCTTTCCCCCCTCGTTCCCCCTCTCTCTTTCTCTCTCTCTCTCTCTCTCTGCACGATTGTGTATCAGCGGCTCTCACTCCCTCCCATGTGGAGGCCTGGCAGTACCGATAGTTCCCAGATGTCAGCACGCCCTCACACAAATGCTTCTCAGAGAGTCCTGTGGCCGACCGGCCTGATGGGAAATACATAGAGTATTAAATACCTTACGGATGAAGTCGGTTTCTCTGTGTTTTTATGGGGGGTGTGGTGGCTACGGTTTCTTTTAATGGGCTTTTGATGCTGACATCAACGAAGGAAAGGATAAAAAAGAAGAATGAGGATGAAATGAAAGAATTCAGGCAGTCGAATCAGGGAAAATCATGTTGTGCTTGCACCCAAGGAAGCTTTTTACACACACACACACACACACATGCCATCACGAAATGTTCTGCTTTTGGAGCTTAATCCAGATGGTCCTCGTTTGGGATTCTTGTGAAAATGAAATTCACAATCCTGCAGAAAAACTAGGTTGAATCTGTGGTCTCCAGCGTTTTGCTGTGCTTTTAGTTTCCACTCTATAAAAACCATAAGGATTTGTTTGTGTTTAGGTGAAACAGGCCTGTTCAGGTGTTTTAACTCTTGTAAATGAGTCTTGTTAGGTTTTGTTATGGCTGTTTTCTTCACTGTATTTTAAGTGAGACCGCTATGGACTACATCAGGTGACCACATGCAGTCTTATTGCAGTTCTCCACAAGTTTACTTTTCTTGTAAGGGAATTATAGGGTAATAATTTAAAAGCCATTCATGAGCTGCAGCCTGTTTGACCTACTTATACTTTGCAGTATGCACTTAGGGTTTGTACTGTATTATTAGTGTACACTTGTACTGATACGTTCTACCAACACCAGTGTTATAAAACTGCGTCCTGATTCCACAGACCCCTTTTTCGCACACAGCGTGTATAAATGTTTGCATCACTTTATTTCTGTTATGTTTAGTTTCTAGTCATAGTTTGCTTTGTACCTGTTTTGCCTGTGTTCAAGTTTAGTTGTCATGGTTTCAGATTAGTTCACCTTGTCCGTTAAAGGGTTAGTTCACCCAAAAATGAAATTTCTGTCATTAATTACTCACCCTCATGTCGTTTCAAACCCGTAATGGGGTGTTCGCACCAGACACGACTTGTGCGAATAAATCGCGCTATTCGCACGTAGTTGGACGCTTGAATATTTTACTCGCGTCATTCGCGCGTGAAATTCACTTCACAAAAGACGTGAATTCACGTCATATGAGGGGCTCTCCCTCTCTTTGAAATATGTGTCCCTCAGACTCTTCCACTTCTTTCTGCACACTTCCTCTGAATAAACGCATCAACTCGTCAGCGGGAAAGTAGTTGTAAAATACGTCAAATAAGCTCAATTTGCTGGCTTTAGCTAGCTTGTAGTCTCAATATGTATATAGCTCAATTTGAGTAAAGAGCATTGTTTTTTTTTTTTGTTTTTTTACAACTTACCAGATTCTCCGACCTCCTCACTCACTTTCTTCCAAGCAAGATCCTTTTTATTCCTGTTTCTATAAAAGTACGAAGATGTATCGTACAGCTCCGGGTATCCACATACAGCGACGTTGATTTTGTCCTCCATTGTTGTTTCGGATTTCTGCCTCCGCTATGTCGTAATCACATCACTACTAGAGCAAGCTCCTAATTGGTTCCGCATCAAACATCCAAAATGCTCAATTCACGCCGCAGGATGTCTGTCGCGTCCAGAATGAAAATTCTGTCATTAATTACTCGTCCTCATGTCGTTTCAAACCTGTAAGACTTTTGTTCATCTTCGAAATACAAAAGATCTTTTTGATGAAATCTGAGAGCTTTCTGTCCCTCCATTGACAACTGACACTGACACTTCAAAAAGTTCATAAAGAGATTGTAACACTAATCCATATGAATTAAGTGGTTTAGTCCAACTTTTTTGAAGAGACAGATTGAATTTTGGCTTTTATTCACATATAAACATTCATCAGCTCGCACATCAGCTGTGGTAAACAGAAGCTCAAGCATGTTTGCTTGACATGCGAGAACCAATGAAGTTCATTTTCATGTGTTACGCAGCATGTTTGAGCTTCCACAAGAACCAATGAGGTTAATTCTCGTGTGTTACACAGCATGTTTCATTGATTTCAGCCCTCAAAAACTATTTTGGCCAAAACTGAAATTCATTTTTTTGTTTTGCCTGAACCTTTTCGGTTGCTTTATTTGAACAAAACAAGAAAATCTGTCATAGGCTCCTTTTTTAGTGGTTTTTTGGCAATATTACTCTAAAGTAAACATGAGCCAGTCTTTGACATTATTTACTAAGTACTATGATTTGGGACGCATATTTTAATCACCCAGAATATTTATTTGATCTCATTTGCAGGAATGTATTGTTGATGAATGGGATGGATTACTAACTTGCAGGGCTGCGTTTTCCCAAAGCATCGTAAGCCTAAGTAGATCGTAGAACCATTGGCACCAATTTTGAGAAAAGCAGCCCATGTCAGTAAAGAGAGTCCTGTTGATTCAGTAACTAAATATATATATATATATATATTTCCTAAATATCAGCTTGTTTATATTTCAACAATGAATTAGAGTAGAAAACATATCTTTAAAAAGTTGATAGAACAAGTGCCTTATGTGCAGTTTAAATATGTATATAGAACTCATTTTTTATTGGAGTGTTATTAAATACATTTGATTGATTTAATTAATTATTAAATAAACTTTATTTTCAGTATCACTTATAATACCCACACTACACATTTTTTTTACTACTCATACTACACATTTTGTCAAGAGTACAGTACTGTGTACTGTAGAAATATTAAGGGAAGATATTCCAAACATAGCCATGGGCTTTTGCCACCTCGTCCAACCCACTTCTTCTAAATACCCAATCAGCGACAGCGTTCACTGTGAAGGTGTCAATCAAGCTTAAGCTCTTTGACTTCTCATACAAGAAGCTAATAGAGAATAGTAGATTGATTGATTTGGAATCTCACAAAGGTTCAACATCCACAGCTTAAAGCCGCGTTCGTGCCATAGTAAGATGAGCAGCCGCTCTCCTGGGGCAGACTAACAGCATCATTTTAAATTCCTCTGTGCCTTTCTAATGAATTAGATTAATGTGGTCACCCGTCCATTTTACTCTGCCGCCGCTAGTGCATCATTTACTAAACAGGAAATAGAACTGTGATGTTAATCAGGCTATAGATTTTCTGTCTGCAGCATGGATATATGTGCACCCTGAGGGAAGTCCACACGCTTCACAGCCTTCCGAGAGACAATGACAGTTTTTTTGTTTTTTTTTTAGGAATAGAGGCTCATTGTTGCAGCTCTTAGCATATTTACTCTGCTATTTGTTTGTATTAAGTCAAAGTGTATTTCTGGTGGAGTCATTGTGCTGGATGAAAGCTTGATCTTGGAGAGCGTCTGTAACAATCGTGCTTTTGTGGTCTCATTTGCTGTCACAACTCTCTGAATACTTGCATGGTGATCAACTCCCTCAAAGTAGCAAAATGTCACAGATAATTCCTGTTTTTTTTTTTTTTATGGAATATTGCACATGATTCCACGTGACAACTGCTGAATCACAAAAAAGAAATGGCATCTCTTTTGTTGATTTTAATCCACTCAATCTTAATTTTTAAATTTCCTTCACTTATTTATGTATGTATCAATTCATTCACTTATTTTTTTCATTTATGTATATATTCATTTTTTACTTTAATTTTTTACAGCATTCATTCATTCATTTGTTTAATTTATTAATTCATTCACTTTTATTTGTTCATTCATTCTTTCATTGACTATTCATTAGGGATGCACAATATATTGGCCAACATATCGGTATCGGCCGATATATGTTCCTTTTTATTGTATAAAAATATAGAGAATTTGGCCGATATATTAAAGATGATAAATAATGGATTATTTCCATCAGCTGACATTTCAGATGTGCACTGTCTGGCATGATGGTTTTGATTTGCTCGATATACAATTGAAATCATTTCATGAAGGAAAATACAGTTAAGTGCAACATGTGCAGCGCAAATCTGTCATGTAGGCTACATAATATAATGAGAACATTATAATTGTGTGCTTGGGACATGGCTTTTAATGGTGAGTCTTTTGTTTCTGTAATCAAGCTCTCAAAAAATTATAAAAATTGATTTAGATTTATCGACCAATACATTGGTTATCCGCTTTCAAATATAAAGAGTTAATGGTATCAACCTAAATTTTCATATCGTTGCATCCCTACTATTCTTTCATTCTTTCACTTTATTCGTTCTTTTCATTCATTCATTCATTCATTCATTCATTCATTCATTCATTCATTACATTTATTCATTCAAAGTAGTAATCACTCATTTCTTTTATTTATTTAGCTATTTATTCTTTTAATTTCTTCTTTATTTGAACAAGATCCATACTATTTTTTCCCCCCACAAGGACTCCCTATCTTAGTTTCAATACTAGCTAACTGCCTGCCTAGACAGTATTTTAAGGCATCATGGCTGCACTCCTGACAAAAACACTGTTCTAGACACACAATGTTGTGCTGTCTTTGTTTTGACCAGATTGCAGGACAGTCTCCTTCATAGACAAGTGAATCCCACAATGCATTGCATGTACTTGTTTTTTCATTCAGTACTAACCGTATCAGTAAAAACTATTTTTGCATTGATGCTTTTGTAATGGCCTTTAGAGTGTCTCATTGTTAGCATGCGGCTAAGCTAACATCAAACTCTACTGAATAGTGCTGTTCTCCTGTCTAGACATGTTTCCTATGTAGAGCGTTTGAAATCAGTCACTTGCGGCAGATTTAAGATGCCTTGTCAGAAAGTTGCCTATGCAGTCCATACACAGGAAGGCAGGTCACATGTTATGACCAGAACTACCGCACCATCTTTTTATGTAAATGGATTCTCCTGTACTCCTTTTTTTTTATCCATTCTTTACAGCTGTCATTAAGGAATTGTGGAAGCCCACGATTTTTCTTAAAGTGCTCCTGTTATGCTTATTTGTATATTACCTTTCATGTAGTGTGTAATATGGCTGTTTGTATATAAAAAGCCTGCAAAGATCAAAGTGCACGATAAATGTTAATGTCTCCCAAAAGAAAGAACCTATTCTGAAACAAGTCATCAGTAATTCCAGTCATACGGACTTCATTGGCTGGCCGTGAACAATATCTGCTTTGACCCACCCTCAAACATTGCAGTTGTAGGCTACATCCTGCAAAAGCTCACTTGTTGCCTCGCTGCCTTACCAGGCAGTAACTTTGTAAGGCAGCATTTGCGCATGAAGGTAACTCACGAAACTGATTTCGGACAGACTTCTAAGGCAGCGTAAAGATTTAATGATCTATAACAAAATAGAGCGAGCTTTGATGAGAACTAAGCAAATATTTAACCCTTTAACCCTGAAGGCATTTTTAGAGTTGTGTTTTTCTCAATGACATTCACAAAAGTAAAGACTCATAACTCCAAAACTATAGCAAGGACAGTCAAAAGGTAGATATCATTTGATAGAAAACTTATATTTTTTCCCTAAAAAAAAAAAAAAAATACATTTGGACATTCTCATGCTGAGAAACCGCTGATTAAAAAATAATAATAATAATTATAATTTTACATATCTATCTTATTTGACATGCAATAACTCAGGAAGGAAATAAGGTAGGAGGACATTTCTTTTTTGGTGAAGTTCCCCTACATGCGGGCTGCGTCTGGATCAAATTTTGTGCTGAAATAATTAGAAAGTTTAAAGTAATTTACTGCATTTGTAACCAACGTAGTCTTTTTTTTTAGTCATTGACACCACCCTAATTATCATTTTTAAAATCGTTCCTCCACGATGAATATCTCATGATCAACTAAATGGATTATATTGATTTTGGACTCGTTTCAGTCGGAAGCATCCACTTTAAGTCTACGACCTAAGCATGTTTCATGAAGTTACGAGCGAAAACGTAACAAATACTGCATTCGTATATAATTGTGGGTCTTGCAGGGCTTCACTTACAAAAACTCGCTCAAGTTTAGTCAAAGCGCAAAACTATTATGCTTTTTGTACTCCATGAGACCTTTCAAATGACATATGACACATGACTATCTGAGCTGTATGATGTTTTTGACATTGCAGAACATAATACAAAGAAAAATTCATAAGTTATGAAAACTTTTTTTTTTTTTTATCAGCAAATAACTCAGCACTACTTAGGAATTAATTAATTTGGCTACATTCATTGTAAAGTTCAAACTCTAAGCTTTCAAATGACATCTTGTGTTAGGCAGTAGTTTTGAAAAATATAATTTTTTCGCAGCTAGGTGGCGCCCCCGGGTGGTATGATTAGAGGAACTACTCAGCACTCGTTAAGAGTTTATCAAAAAGCTGAGTTTATATTTTGTGTTATTCCTGTCAGTGGTTGCTTAGTAATTTGATTGAATTTTTTTTTGCAGGCGTTGGTGTACACTTTGAGTTTAAAGGGTTAATTACTACAATAGTAATTTCTTGATAGAAGTGACATCAGAAGTAGAAAACATTAGTCAAAAACTTTTACACACAAACTGACCACCAATCGCAACTTTCAGATGCCATCTTTTAATTTTTTAGCTAAACTGTCACGGAATGGAAAGCACAGGATATCAAAGATAGCAAAGTATCTCAGGAGACAGGAAGTGAAGGATTCGGACATGCCTTGATGCCTTTCTACCTTGGAATGTGTCCTCCGAAGGCAGCATTTTTAAGCTTTCTGAGGCAGCTGAGGCCTGGAAGAGTTTGGTCCGTGCTGTCAACATTTCCAAAAGATGCTTAAGTGCTGAGGAAGCCTCCGCTGCTGAAATTTAGATATGGTAATAGCCGTTTAGTTTCCGACATGCGCAGTAAGCAGTACTCCAATTTCAACAGACTGGGCCGTCTGACCAATCAGAGCAGAGTATTCTCATGGAAAGGAGGGTGAAGGGGTGGATTCTGACATAATGTATATCTTTTAAGTGACTTATAATCAAGTTATTAATCAATATTTATCCTTCTAAATATTAAATGATTTGAATGACTTCTTCAAGCAAATGCTAAAGCATTTATTTTACTTTTTATCTCCAAACACTAGAGAATAAGGATGAATATTGTCTGAACCTCTCACTGAGAGAAAAGTACAACTTATCTGTATGTTTTGGGAAGAGCAAGAGCTTGGCCAACTTCAACCTTGAAGAAGCTATGCATCTGTGTATGTGTGCTGGTATTCTTGTTGCAGATCAGTATTGGTGAAAGATGAACAGCTGGCACCCTGGATGATGAAATTACTTGTTTTTCTCAACAAACTGGCACCCAGAAATGCATATCTGTGACCTAGTGACCTAAAACCAGTGTCCTGGTGTCATCTGGATAACATTAGTCAATGTGTGGACATCAAGTTTATGTATTTCTTAGCCAATCAGAATCATTTAACCTGAAGTAATGACGTAGTTTGATGACTTGTTTAAGGAATAATTGCTGCGGAAATGTGAATACAATTACAAACTCCTTGTAATTGTTGAAGCGGACTTCTGCTGATGAAACTGCATACTGTTCTTCAGTAAAATTTTCTTCATTTTCTTTAACTCTGACTCCTGGTCTTCATTTATCATATCTGGTCTTTGGTTCTTAAAGGATTAGTCCACTTTTAAATAAAAATGTCCTGATAATTTACTCACCCCCATGTCAGATGTTCATGTCTCTCTTTCTTCAGTTGAAAAGAAATTAAGGTTCTTGATGAAAACATTCCAGGATTATTCTCCTTATAGTGGACTTCAGTGGCCTCCAGATGGTTGAAGGTCAAAATTACAGTTTCAGTGCCGCTTTCAGTGCCGTAAGTTGAATAGGGAAGGGGTAGGACATACAGTGTAAACGTTGTGAAGAATACGGAAAGCGGAAGCTCATGAATGGCTATAATGTGTGTTTATAAAGCATATACAGTTGTATTTATTTTATTTTTTTTAAATGACTGATCGTTTTGCTAGATAAGACCCTTATTCCTCGTCTGGTATTGTTTAAAGCTCTTTGAAACTGCACTGAAACTGGCCTCCAAATGGTTGAAGGTCAGAATTACATTGAAGTCCACTATAAGGAGAATAATCCTGGAATGTTTTCATCAAAAACCTTAATTTCTTTTCGACTGACGAAAGAAATACATGAACATCTTGGATGACATGGGGGTGCGTAAATTATCAGGAAAATTTTATTTGAAAGTGGACTAATCCTTTAACTCTGAATTGCCCTACAAGGGGTTTAGAATCCTTTATCGAGCTGTTTCAGTTGTTTTTTTTTTGGACCTTAGATGCATGTAAACCTATTGTAGGAGACCTCCTAAAACAAAAGTAGGAACCTTTAAGGGTTAGTTCACCCAGAAATTAAAATTCTGTCAATAATTACTCACCCTCATGTCGTTCGACACCCATAAGACCTTCTTTCGTCTTCAGAACACAAATTAAGATATTTTTGAAGAGTCATTAAAACGGTCGACATGACTGCAGTGGTTCAATCTTATTGTTATGAAGCGACGAGTAGTCATGTCAACTGTTTTAACAATGTACCTTTCTGGCCCTTGAAAGTGTCGGTTAAATTGCTGTCTATGGACGAGTCATATACCTCTTGGATTTCATCAAAATATCTTAATTTGTGTTCTGAAGATGAAATGAAGGTCTTACAGGTGTGGAACGACATGAGAGTGAGTAAGTAATGACAGAATTTTCATTTTTGTGTGAACTAGCACTTTAAAACACTTTAAATTAGTCACAGTCTCCTATTCGCAACGGAGAGGAAATTGCCTATAATTGGAACATGGTCTGTAAACTAACTAATATATTCTTTGTTTTCCCTTCACAAATATTTTTATTATGATTTAAATGACAAAACAATACATTATACACTGTGGAGCCAGGGGAACGACAACAAAAATACAATCACAAAGAAATAAGACCTTTTGTATCATTCAAAGATTTTGAAGACAGTACACAATTGAACAGTTTTAAATGCTTTTCTATTAGTGCTATATTGAATAGTACAAAAATTCTTTTAGGAACAAAGTAGTATTTGTTGCTTGCTCTTTGACAACAGGAAGAGGTCATCAGCGACCAAGGAATAGCCTTGCTTCACAATGCAGACAAACAGGAAGTGGACACACATAAATCAATCTTTCGCCCTCTTGCGTTAGTAAGGTGCTGTATCGGACGACATGGATTGATTCTGGGTCATAAAAAGTGCTATACTGATTCATTGGCTGTGCCTGAATTATTAACGGCCAATGGCTGCAGGTTTATTCTTTGTCGGTAGTTTTATGCTTGTTGAATGGCTTGTTTTTGTGTCTCTTGACTGAACACCTCAGTGCTGGGTAGTATTATCACAGGCTTTGGTTGTTCTGCAACCTGCGTTCCAGACTGAAAGGTTGTATATAATAGCAGCCAGATGTTTTGCCCTATAAATCTCTTTTTCTCAAAGATGTCTCAGGCGCTCTGATGTAACTGCTTGGATTTCAGACCTTGGTAATTCTGCCAGTGCTATTGACTGGGAGTCTGTGTGACTGTAGTCTCTGTGCAGGTTTATTGAGAGTTCAATACATTTCAGGGTTTTGCTTACAACAAATGCCATTACTGTGGTATATCTATTCTCAAAGGAACAGACAGGATGGTACAACATGTGCCACAAACATCCACTTCCTTTTCAGAGGGGGTATTTGTTGCCCTCCTTTTTTGGGGGGTTTATCAATAAGGATGGACTGGAGCCTCAGTTTTAGGCTTTGTAAACTCAAACATTTAGGATTCTGTGAGGTTTTGAACATTGTAAATATGTCAGAAAGGTAACAGAGGAACTTTCAAATGCAAAAATAGCAATCTAGGAAACTTTAATGGGTTGACAATGATGGAAGAAGTCCACATTGCATAATTTTCCAATAAAATTGTATTTTATCTGGACATTTATTATTTAAGCCATTTATTATAAAAGCATTTAATTTAGTATTATTATATGCAAATTATAAATATAGAATTGGCTTATTTAAAAATGTTGCTATAAATGCATATTTTTTTTTGCATAAAAATCCTAATTACTGGCCCGAAATTTTTGTTTATCAGACTCTTATTTTTGACTGAACTCTCTTATGACACCTATTGGCCTGAAGTATTGAAGTATTGTTTACCAACTTCTTTCATATCACATCGAAGTTGTTTTTTTGTTGTTGTTTTTTTTCTTTTCATCCATGTTATTCTCGGTCATGCTTCATATTCATACATTATTGGATTCAATCTCAACAGCTTTTCATGCATTGTTGGTGGTTTGTAATGACAGTTCAAATTCTCTTTTTGCATTTTGCAGTTCTCTCTTGGCTGCAGTGCAGCGGCTGTGACCGTCATGTGTTTGAGTTTGGCATTTGATGTTGTGCCTCTAGCAGGGATTCCTGAGTTTGGACATTTTTATTTGTCCAGTTGTATTTATTCTCTTGGACTGGTATATCAGAATGTGTGTGCGATCCATCTCACTGGACTGTGTTATTGATTCAGGCTCCGCTGTGTCTGTGACGGTATCAAATTTTCATGTTGCGATTAATTGATGAAGCTTTTATCACGGAATACGGTATTATCATGATATTAAAATAAGTTGCAAAACCATTTTTGTCAGTTTAACAGGTTTAAGAACTCTTTTTGTAATAAAACAAAACAACTCTGACTGAAATTTTCAAACAGATTAAAATGCAAAAGAATGAGGCTATAAAGAACAACAGATAACACTTTACTCTATTTAATGCATTAACTAAGATTGAGCAATAGCTACATTTGTTACAGAAAGTGTTATTTTTTGTTAATGTTAGTTTAGAAACACAACTGATCATTGTTAGTTTTATCTCAGGTCCATTAAATAAGTTATTTTGATTTTAGTAATGTTATTAAACAGTAACTAAGAAATTAACATTAATTAATAATAATTAATACTTTATAAGTTTTTTTTTATTGTCAGTTTAGTGATAATGAATTAACATGTTAACTAATGAAGCTGTATGTTTTCAAAGTTTTACTGAACAATAACAAGATTTGAAAGTAAATATCCTTTTTAGTCTTTTTTAAGTATTATATTATATTATATTAATTACATTATGTACATCACTTTAATCGAATTTCTAAAAAAGTGCCATTTTGTCCTTTTTTATGTAAAATTTTACAAATTACACCTGCACCTTCATGTGTTATTAACCATTTGTTATTAATATAGTCCAAAATGATATGCAGTGCTAGTGTATTTTTGCTGTTAATATGTTACATTGATCAAGACCCATATTTAGCCTAATCCACCATTCAAGGGTCCAATCTGGTGTAAAGCTGATGTTACTGGCAGGCTTCTCCCCAAACTGTTAACCCTCCTTCTGTTTTCACCCCATGTTGATTTTGCGAGCATAAACATTGAGATCAAGTCATGCTGTTTCAGTAAACACATTCGGTTTCTGCCATATGCTATCAGCTCATCAAGGATAAATATATATTAAGCCATCAACAAAGTTGTTGTCATTTGATAGCCGTAATAAATGTATTTATTCAACATGTCTTGTTATAGAATAATGCTATTGTAGCGTTTTATAAAAGCAATAAAGCACTGGGACCCCTTCATTACAGTGCATTAACCACAGCTAAGAGCGTTTTAGGCATTCAAATGTACATAATTAGATTTATTACATTAATGCTTAGAGCGATGGCACAGATCTTGAATATCTTATTGTATTTTGACGTCTTTGTCTCTGTTTTGCAGTTGCACTGGGGCGAAACCAGCCCCTGAAGAGAGAGAAGCCCAAATGGAAGAGCGACTACCCAATGACCGATGGCCAGCTGCGCAGCAAGCGTGATGAATTCTGGGATACGGCACCGGCTTTTGAAGGCCGCAAGGAAATCTGGGATGCACTTAAGGCGGCTGCCCAGGCCTTTGAGAGCAATGACCACGAACTTGCTCAAGCCATCATTGATGGCGCCAGCATAACGTTACCACACGGTAAGAGTCACACGTCACAGACCAGCGTGCTTTAATTCAAACCAGACACTCATGTTGACAAAAAATATTCTTTTCTCTTTGTATTCTTCATCTGCACTTGTGGTCGTCATTTTTTTGTTTTAAAGGAATCGTTCACCCAAAAATGAATCTTTTTGTAATAATTTATTATTAACCCGTTTATAATTAAAAAAAATCTTTTCCAAGCTTTATAATTGGAGTGAATAGTAACTGATATTTTGAAGCCCAAAAAAGCACATCCATCCATCATAAAAGTAATCCATACGGCTCTAGCTTGTTAATAAAGGTCTTCTGAAGTGAAGCGATGCATTTTTGTAAGAAAAATATCCATATTTAGAACTTTATAGACTATCATCACTGGCTTCCGTACACGAGTCAATTACAGTGGATTGGTGAACTTTGACCTGCCGCATGACATATTGACGAATGCGGAAGTGCAGAGGATTCTACAAAACAAAACACGAATTAGAAGTCTAAAACAAGAATTTTTAAGGGGGACACTACAGGCAAAAACACTGTTTTTTTTTTTTTTTTTTTCAGGCACCTGTCAATTTTGAGATTTTGCATTTTTTGGCTTTTCATAAAGTGCTTTTTCAGACTGGTGAAAAAAAAAATATCCAAAATACATTTTTAAGTGTGTTTTATAGCACTTTATCTATTTGCATCTATTCATCCAATATTCAGATTTTTGTTCTAGAAGTTTATGCAAATTAGCGCATATTTATTTAGATAACACCTCATTTGCATATTTAAACAGAACATTTTAGAAAACCTGTAATACAAAAAATGTTTGCAATTTTTAATGTAATCACCCAGCTGGGGAAGTATGGTGATATCTATTAGTTATTTTTTTTTACCCTATTCACCTGGGGTGTCTCGCCTTGTAATTATAAGGTTCTATCTGACATTTTTGTCAAAGTTGAGTTATTCATATATTTATATTCTGTGACAACTTATTTACATAATGTGATGTTTCTTTTTTTAAGTTGTGTACATTTTGGTACTTTTTTTTTTTTTTGAAAACAAATAGGTTCTATCTACAAAGTCACACTCACTTGGTTTTATAAGGTTCTATCTGCGTGAGCCAATCAGCACTTCGAATGCACACATGAGGACAAATCAGGATCAGCGTTCTTTGTCATGTCGCTGCGATAGTGGAAGAGAGTGCATGAAAACGCTAAATCGTTGGAGAGAAGACTAAATAATTTCACACAACAAGATCCATCCTGTTTACTTGCATTGAGCTGTATAGCTATAAAGCTCTACGCTATGGCATACTGGAAGTGTATATTAGATTAAGTGAGATGAAATGTTAAATTTTACATTGTTGGTAAAAAATTAGTTATTGCATAGTTTAAGTAAATTAAATATTTTAAATGTGAAATATTATTTATTATATATAGTCCGTGAAACATTTATTAAACATTTTTAAACACTTTTGCTGAGGCATTGTCTGTTTTCTTGAAGTTTTTTAGTCTTAAAATGTCTTAAATTTAAAAAAAAAAAAAAAGTATTCATTTAAAATATGAAATGAATGTCATAAAAACCATTAAATTTAACTTTCTCATGCATGTCAACACATTGTTACAACACTAATTTTATGTCTTAAAAAAATTATTAGCAAACTGTTTGTGTTTCTTGAAAATTATTGCTTCAATTAATTTTTTGGCAGATAGAACCTTATAATTCCAAGCGAAAAGCGATTTTTTTTTATATATAATATAATATATATATATATATATATATATATATATATATATATATATATATATATATATATATATATATATATATATATATATATATATATATATATATATAAAAAATATAATTTTTTTTTTTCTATCTGCTATTTGACCCGTTCCAAAAATCCCTGTCATTTTCATGTTTGAAATAAACTTGTTCCCCATATAGTTTTTGCTATATGGAATGCAAAAAATTTGAAGCTCAATATCTCAAAACTGCTCAGAATGCTGATAGAACCTTATAATTCCAAGGGGATGAAATGTCGGAGGAGTTTGAGTTTTTTACCCAGCCCTGTTTGTTTGAACCGTGAGAGTCGTCTACTCTCACCTGAGCTTACACTACTCCTCCTACCTTCGTCATACACCAGAACTAGACTCTCTGGAGATTGAGTGAAATGTGGAAAATTAAATATAATGGGACCTTTACAGAGGATTTCTCAGTTTTAAAATCATGAGTGTTTTAATTATTGGCTGGTCAGATTCTGCAGCGCTAGTTGGTCATCTTTTTGGCGCATTAATGAATCTGTGATTACATTGTTTCAATGAGTTGTATTCTTCAGAGTATTATATCTGCTCAGAGGACCAGCACATTTCAGCGCCAATCTATGAATCTTCTTATTTGGTAATCGGATCCTACAGACCAGTTTTGATTCAGACCAAGAAATATATCAAACATATAGGTCAGTTGTTTCTTTCTGATATCAGTGTCAGATTTATGACAGATTTGGGGGCCGTTTACACGACACCATTTTCAACCAAAAACTGAAATCTTTTTCTGCGTTTTGGCCATTAATTTACACGACAGCGGCATTCTGGGGGCCTGAATATGCAAACTTTTGAAAACAGGTTTCAAAGTGCACATTTTTGAAAACTACTGTTCTGACAGTACTGAAAAGTACTGTTATTGCCTCCATGTAAAGTACAAAATGTGAATTTGTGAAAATGGTCAAGTTATGTGCATGCATATTGTGTGTTCAGTCTATAGGCTCGTAGTGTTTCTTTTTTTATTTATTATACATAAATGTTTTCGATTCAGCCATTTCCTTTCTTCACCTAATTCTCTGCTCAAGGTCCATTTTTCACTAATTGCATAATCTCAGGAGCCGGCATATTACGCTTATTAGCCTATTGGCCACCATTCAGACGTGAAACTGTCATCATTTAAATGCATGTGAACTTCCCTGTGTCCCTCACTGTGGTTTTCATTGTCTGTGTCTACATCTGCCTGGGTGCAGCTGGAGATTCTTGCAGGCAGTTGTCAGCGTCTCTTGAGAGCAGGGCTGCCTGGTGACGGCGTGGAAAAAAAACTACCGCTGTTACTAGGCTGCGGTTGAGCTCTCCAACAGGACACATGCAGATCGAATCATCCCCTTCCTGTGAATCAAAACATACTTTTCCCCCTAGTGATTCCCATTTTTATTTTCCACCTAAGAATTCATATTAGTTGAGCAATAGGTGTTGAAGCCAGAATGAACTGGAGTTTGAATGGCTGCTATGATCAGGTGGAGCAGCATTTCTAAATGCATACATTTACATTTATTAATTTAACAGATGGCTTTGTTACACAGTTCATTCACCCATGACCTTGGTGTTGCTAGCACCATGCTTGTGTTTTTCTGGATTTCACAGTAAGATATAATGGATGTTTTTTGGCCAGTGACATTACATTATTGATTTCTGGATTTGTTGAAATAGTAATAATAGATTTCATAATAGTAATAATAATAATGAATTTTAATTTTTTTTTTTTTTTAACTTTTTTAAAAAAGATTGTAAGATTGTAAGGTAAGATTGATACACTCAAATGTATTCAAGACATCATGAAAATGTCAAGTTGTGAATGTAAAGTTTTACTTTACATTGAATTAGAACATTTTTTTTAAAAAGTTGTAAAACCATATGCAACCCACATGAATACAGAGTACATTTTTAGATAGTTGCCATGTTTTCTTCTACGAGTCTCAATGATATTAGTCATTGACTCATTATCAATACTGTAAATGGGTGTGAAGTTGAATCAACTCATAAGAGCCATTCATTTGGGAATCTACCTATATCAATTTTCAATTGTACAGTCAAAAGCAGACAGTGTTGCCTTGCCTTGATACACCTATTATCATAGTTACATTTTGAGTCATTAAATTGAAACTTTTCTTAAAAATGGTATAAAAGTTGTACATTTGTATGATTTTGGCTCATATACCACCATAGATATCGAGGGGAACAACCCCCCCACCACTCTGTTTGTTTTTATGATGACAAAAAGTTAAATTTTTTAGGATGGTCTGCCTCAGCGATCTAAAGCCCAGAACACACCAAGCCGACAGTTTTTGTTCGTCGGACGACTAAATTCTCTAAGTGTGTTCCGCACTGTCGGCTGAAGTTGGTCCTCGTTGGCTTTTTTCGGCTGATTCGACATGTGAATCAGCGTCGGAGCTCGTCAGTCAGCCGGGCCATCTGATCATTCTGATTGGCTGTTCAGCTACTGCCACCTGCTGGTATGGAAAGGCATTTCATCTTACGCAGGCACAGAACTGACATGCTACTTGGCCGTCGGGTGTCGAGCATCGGTTTGGTGTGTCAGGGCAACTTTGGACCCAGACGCTGCCGATGTGAGCCAACCCTGCAGTCTGCTTTCACCACCACTTGTACGTTGGCGTCAGCTTGGTGTGTTCCAGGCTTAACAGCACATCACTGCCAGAATGAGTGAGCTGGCCAATCAGATCAAAGAAGGCGGGGCTTACTGTTCACAGAAGACGAGTGCGAATCAATGCGACACTTTTGTTTTAAGAGTTTGTGACGAGTACATAGCTAAACATTTAATATTTGACGATTGTTTTATGATTAAAATATTCAGCGACTGACAGTAATATCCAGTAATGCAAACTACTCAACATTTTTATGAAATTTTGCCGTTTTGAATGGAAAAAAATGCTATTATTTGATTAATATGATATGATTAATGTAATTCATAACTGAATGTGATGAGACAAGAAACATTTTGCGTTTTTGACATATTAGGCATACAAATAAGAGTCAAATATTTTTTTTTAAATATTATTTGCAAATAGTTTCAATTGATTACTTAATAGACCTGGGACTTTTACCGTGCTTCTTTTTCATTATTCACTTAAATTCCTTTCAATAAAAGAATTACCCAATAACACCCCCGCCCCTAGGGAAAAAAAAATCATGGTTACGGCATTGACTCATAATCATTAACACAAATGGGTGCAAAGTTAATTTATTGTAAACCGCAATGTACAATGTACATTTCCAGGTATGTATTTTTCATAAAACCACCGCTTCCAGAAATGTTCACCCCATAGTGTCCTTTTCAAAATCATAATCCCCTCCAACACCGAATGACCAGGTGATGTCAAACAGTAAAGCGTCCAGATACAGATAGCGTTGTCATAGTGCGTCAGCAGCGGGAGAAATTCAATCCACAGAGGTGTTCGGGGGGATCTAGAGCCGCTCTGCTTGTCATGCATATGGCCTGTGGTTGTTTGACATGCACTCAGGAAAGCAGTATAGGTGTATTTATAGCTGAGATTCACCCAGTGAAAAGGTCACTGATCGTAACCATTCTCCACTTTCTCTTAACCTCTGAGCGTGAGTAAACAGAGGTGAGCTGCTCTGAGTATTTGTGGTCAAGTTTATTTGAAAGAGCAGTGCTGCTTGGAGTCTTGTGTTCGTCAGTGGTGTTTTTTTTGATGTCCACCTCTTTATTGGTATTGAATCACACAGCTCTCATAGCGAAAAGACTGAGAATTAGGTGTTATAGCCCTCTTTGAATGTGTGAAGGTAGTCTTCACCACCGTAGGGCCTCTTTCCTGTAACTGCTGGGCTCATCATATTTCTTTTATCTCAGATAATGTAAATAAAGATCTGCATAGCCCAGTTTTATCCTTAGAGGATCAAGTGCAGCTTTTTATATTCAAGTAAAGTCACAAACGTGCCATTTCTGTGTTGATACCCCAAAAATTTCAGAATGTTAAATGACAAAGTTATATCTAACATGCAGGGTTCCCGCAGGGTCTTAAAAAGTCTTAAAAATTAATTAATTTCATTTAGTCAGGTCTATTTTTATTTTATTTGTTTTACCCATTTCCAGAAACGCTATCTGCTGAAAGTTATTACAAAGTAGCAAAAAAGTAGCAAGTCGTAGTTCTTTCTGGGGGATATTGGTGTTGGTACGTACGCGGTGATAAAACTACAAATCCCATGAAAAATGCAACACCTGCCTGCGAAATACGTCTGCATCTCCTCAGAGTTTGTTAAAGAGTAAAGAGTTCTCCTGCGGGCCCAACAACATCACATATATGTGGCGATATTTGGATTGGGGGAGTTTATAAAGGGGGAATTGATTCGTACTCTTACCGGGCCGTAATGTTCAATGAAAGCAAAAATCAGACCACCATGACCAAGCAGCTTGACGTCCACATTCAGAATAGAATCAGAATCATGTCCACGTTCGTTTCTGGAACAATGGAATTGAGTCGAGGTACCTGGGCTCACAGTTCATGGGACAGTGTGGGACACACACATCAGATAACCCATGATAGATAGATAGATAGATAGATAGATAGATAGATAGATAGATAGATAGATAGATAGATCACTCGATCACTCGATCACTCGATCACTCGATCACTCGATCACTCGATCACTCGATCACTCACTCACTCACTCACTCACTCACTCACTCACTCACTCACTCACTCTATCTATTCTATTTGAGGGCAAGTTTGTTTTAGCCTATTTTCATTTTGGGCCTAAGGTTTTGGGCATTTGGCACGTTGTTGTGTGTGGAAGGTTACCAATGTTATTGCTTTATCTGTGAATTAAATTAATGCTTTTTCAATGACTGAATTCGTTGAAATAAAATTACTTTTTCAGAATTTCTTTGATTTGAATATTTTTTGGTAATGCGTCGTGTAGGTCTTAAATTTCATGGTCTTAAAATTTCTTAAAAAGGTCTTAAATTTGACTTACTGAAACCTGCATGAACCCTGAACATGTGTCCTAACTAGCTATGAGAATCAATTCAATGGGCTTTATTCATGAAACACATCCTTTCAAATTGAATTACTTTAAACTATTTTCAAAATAAGCTTTTTAATGATTTTTCAGTCATATTGGAGGAGACATACACTAAATGCCATACAATAACATCCATGTGTTTTATTTAATAAAAAGAAACCGACTTTTACAGTGAATCAGACCTGTAATCAGACCTGTAACTAAAACCATTAAAAACATTTTTATTAGAGATGCTGATACTATTTTTCAGGATGATATCTGCAGATACCCATAGTTTGATTTTTCTTAAAGAGAAAAAAAGAAAAAAAAAAAAACTCTCCCAACTAATATTGTAAATAAAGAGGGAACCCTCTCATTTGATACATTACTATAATATTAGAGGTTAAAATTAATAGCAGAGCTCAAACTATTACATTCAACTGCTATTTATTTTCAGATATAATGAAACTCAAATAAAAACGCAGTTGCACAAAAGTAGTTTTCGTAAAAGCGTGTCTTCATGACAAATTTATTCAAACCTATTATTAACAGTAAAGAAGCTCCTCTGTTTTTTAATAGCTAACTAATGAACTGTGAACATTGGATGACTTTCCTGAGGTAAATGCAACGTTAAGTGACATTTATTTACAAGCTGTTTTATTGACATCTTTCCATGGTTGAAACACTGAGTGATTACATGAGACATGATGCATTTTGGTAAGTTGTACTGTTTCTTTCAACATACCTTTTGATGTTCATGCATGTTTTTTTGTGCTATAACTTGTATCAAAGTAGAAGAAATGAATGCTGCCGCTACAGGGATCTGTCACGTCACATTTAGGAGAGACAAAATGACATTTATTGTTATTTTGACAAATAATGTTTGGTGTAGGGAAAACCATGGACCTGGCAACGCTGGCTTGAACTACTGGTGTTTCATAGGGTCTAATTGGGCCTTCAATGTCGCTATTTTTAAAAAAAACTGTTAATGCTTTATTGTTGCATTAACTTCGACATACCTAAATTCAACATAAGAGATTTTCACACAGAGTATAAGTTGCAGTCTGACACGTTTTTCTGCCCCCTTTTGATGGACAGGATATAATCGGCCCTGATCATCGGCTGCCGATGGCCGATAGTGAAAAAGATTGCTCTTTCTTGTGACACACAATACTCATTAGAGTCATTAATTCGGGAATATACAGTACTGTGCGCAAGTTTTAGGGATGCTAGTATTTTCACACATACAAAGTTTGAAGCCAGTAATTTATATCTTTTGCTGTAGTGTGTCAGTAGGAAATATCAGTTTACAATTTCCAAACATTCCTTTTGCCATTAATTGTAATAACCCAGTCGAGTCCATCTAGGATTACATGAAGAAACACAAAAATCTCAGACGTGTGCAAGACGCTTGAAGAAACATTCCTGCAGAGATACAGTATAGTGAAAAGTTTTAGGCACTTGTGTAAAAATGCTGTAAAGTGAGGATACTTTAATAGATTTTTATCTATATCAATTAACTTCTATTAAGTAAATCATATCAGTATTTGGTGTGACTACCCTTTGTCGGACTCCTTGTGCATTCAAAAATCTCACTGGATTATTACAGTTAATGGCAAAATGAATGTTTGGGAATGTAAACTTGATATTTCCTACTGACACACTACAGCAAAAGATATAAATAACTGACTTAAAACATTTGTTTTAACCAGTTCCATTAAAACAAAAAACTAGATAAACCTATTGTCATGAGGATTACTTTGCAGCTGTTATCAGGTACATGCTGTTTTCTGAGTCTCTTGTCAGGCTTTTGATACTGGGACAGTTACTGTATTTGACTGAGAGCCAAGAAATCGCCTCTGAAGCAGCTCTTGAACATTTATCGACTCTCACTGGCTGAATACCTACCTAAAGGCGTTTGTCAAAGGCACATTAATATGATGAGAGGGGTACTTAGGATTGTGATTGAATAGAAAAGAGGTTCACATGGAGGGAATAATGTGTCAGTGTCATCTCATCGTCTTACATCCTTGTTTGGTCTTCACTTTGAGTGACACATTTAGGACATGAATACCCTCACACTGTGGAGAATGCTGATTTGAAACATCTGCAAGGAAGCTGTTCGGTGTCCGCTAGAGCTGGGCGACATAGCTTAAAAATATATTTCTATACTTTGCCCTTTTCTCTTCCTTCAATGACAGGAATCACCATTTGTGAGCAAATTTCAATAAAGCACAGTAAAAATCCAGTTATAATTAAGGCTTGTTTTCCCTATTTACTTAAAAACTAAATAAACACAAAGAATATTTAATCATTTTCAGTTCTATACAACAATTTAACACAGACAATATGTATCGATTATATTTTTACGAATTTTGAATTTTAAAGCCTGAAATGGCAATGTATCTTTTCCTCCACGTTGTGACATACACTGAAGTGAAATTAGTTATCAAAAACCAAAAATGGAGGGCGGGACTTGGTTCGCACATTATCTGCAGAACTGCTTTATAGATGAATTAAACTAATTTAATAAATGATCATCTTTACAATGGATCTGAATTAACACTGACTACAGCTGAAGAATGACACAACTGCTGTACAGCCAAAATGAACTTTGTTTGCATCATTGAATCATTTTCCTGTTATCACTGTAAAGCTGCTTTGAAACAATCTGTATTGTATAAAGCGCTATTTAAATGAAGGTGACTTGACTTAACAAAATGATTGGAGAAGTTGTTTCACCGGAAGATCAAGTTATGACACATTTCCCTGGTTTCGCAGACAAGGCTTAAGGCTAGTCCCAGATTAAAAGCAAGTTTGAGCTGTTTTAACTGAAAGAAACTTGCACAGACACATCTCAAATATTTCAATGACATCATGAGTGAGATGATGATGTGTGAGATGCACACCAGTAAAGTTTTTTTTTTCTTTTTTTTTTTTTCTAAGGAAAGTTTATAAAAGCTTACTGTAAGGCCTAATCCTGGCTTAATCTAAGGCCTGTCTGTGAAACTTTGCCATTGACTAAAAATACAAGGTCAAGTTTAAAATAAAACAAATAAACATGCATTGATAAATCTTTCACAATAAGAGCAATAACATGCATTTAAAAAGTAGGTGGGGTGAATTTTCATTTCATGCCTGCTTCAATGAAAAATGCAGCACGATATTGAATTGAACATGAGTTAGAAATTAATTATACATCATGAGCTTTAAAGCATCAAAATGTCTCATTACGCGCTCATATTGATAAATTATAGAACATGGAAGGATTGTAAAACTGGTCTGATGAGACTTGAGGAAACTTAATTGCCAAATGATTGTTATTATTCTGTATTATTTTTATTACAACTTTTAATCACCACTGGCAAAAATCGTTGTTGTGAATATTCAATATATAGGCCTGTCGCTCAGCCCTAATAGACCACCACCAAGAATATTACATGCTGTTTTTCTAAACGTTTCTCTCAAAATAAAGTTGTCATGATTCATTTCTGAAGCCTTTTTAGAAAACTAAACTGACTTTATTTTTTTTTTGTTTCTCGTCTCGGTTCTTTATTTCTTTTCACCTCTTCTACATTGTTTATTTTAAGCGTGCAATGCAGTTAATTTTCTGCTGGATGAATTCTCATGTTTTTGTTGTTCATCAGCTGGAAAAAAAAATATGAAAGTGATTCCAATGATGTCTTCCTTCTGTCATAATAGTTGTGTTGTGGACTTTGCCATTCTCGCATGATTTTTTAAAAACTTAATGGTTATAGTTATTGTTCTTTGTGTGAACTGGCTTTTACACTGAACAAAAACATCATGTAAAATGTACAGTTTACGGTTTTTACACACATTTATAAAGTAAATTTCACATATGGAATTAAGTAAACTCTACTTGACTAAGTTAAGTAACATTAATTAAGAAAATAAGTCATTTTAACTTGGTCAGTAAAAGGTTAATTTCTCTTTAGTTGAAGTTTCCTTTGCAATAGTTCTTACTCAAACAATATAATGCTGAATTAAACTACACTTGTAAAGTGTATGCTTTACTTAGAAACATCCAAGTAAATAATGCAATGGATATTGTGTAGAAACCATATCTACATAATAGAAGTAACATGGCACCTGAACAGAGACCTCAACACTTGGTACACAATACACAATGACGGTATCATTTGATGGATCGTTTTTGAGTATGAATGTGCCATTTTGAGTAAAAATGGCAAGTTACTGAACCTAACAAAAAAAAAAAAAACATTGATAAAGCAGTGTAAATACAGCTGGAAAACAGCGAAAAATCAACCTCATTAATTGTTCAAGGCCCAATGAGAACACAGGTATCAGAAAAGTTGAGTAGTTTTACTTAATTTCATAATGTTGATATTTACATTTTAATTACTACAAGCTTGGATGTAGTACTAATATACAATTTGCTTTTTTTTTAATTCTTGCCTGAACTTAATTTTTCATGTAGAAATTACATTTGTTTTTTCTGTAGTATTTACTTCATCACAGAATCATTTTTATCAGTGTAGACAACAAAGCTAATGCAGTGAGTAACTGAAATTTTTAGTTTCAAAGGTGTAGTTCATCCAAAAATCTGACTCATCATTCATTCCAAATAATAACGTATGACCTTTTTCCATAAAACACTCTAAAATTGAAATATACTGGTTGTTTTAGCTAGACTGAGGCATTAAAGTTTTAAGAAGGACAAAGAAGCGGCAACATAAAAGTTGTGGACAATATTTACTATGAGGTCATAAGATCTTTGTTTGGGGAACGAACCAAAGTTTATTCTCTGATATTCTTCCCCATCCTGTGAGTTGTTAACAGCTGCAACCAGACACATTGAATTAAACTCTAATTTGGGAACAAACCATTCAGGCTGGTTTTGTGAGCTGGATCAACAAATTCATTCACAAAATCTGAACGCTGTTTCTGTCATCAACTTTCATGAAAGTGCCAAGGAGGATTAGAGCTAAGCTGAAAAGAATAAAGACTTCATTTCTGAAGGAAATTCACAGGACAGAAAGGATATAGTACATTTGTATGAACTGCATCCTTCTTTTTTTTTTTTTTTTTACCATGGATGAAATTGATTTCTAAATGAAACTGATTGAACTGTTCCTTTTATTTTTATTCTGGGTTCATCAGAAGTGCTCTGATCTGACGAGCAGGAAAGAGTTTCACCAGAAAGTATCAAGCGAATAATCCAATCTTTTCATTACTGATACAACAAACAATCCTTAATAACAAAACTTACTTGTGTCATCATGATAGTATGAGTAGTACATAGTAATTTTCTCCGAATTCCATGGAGGTGTATCTCATTATGATTAAAATGACTTGCTTCCTCTTTGGAAGAATAGTGACGTAATTGTATTGTTACTCTGGTGTGAACTCTGTCCCATTGTCATTGATTCATTACTCCTGCTTCCTCTTTGCTGACAGATCCACAGTCATTCACTGTGTCATGGGAATGCTCATCATGTGATGTGTTTCTTTGGTTATTTTATTAGTAGGATTTGTAGTATTTCAAAACAAACCTAATACCAGTACCAAATAATAAGTTTCCTTCAGAATCGAGAGCATAGAGGATTTCTGATGGTTCTTAAAATATTATTTTAATAGATCGATAGTATATTTTATCATAATTTAATTCTTTGTTTGCATTAACATGTGTATGCCTTTAGAAATTAGTTTAAATTTGTGCCAATCCAAGGAGGAGGGCTTCCCCATCTTAGTTCCATCTTAGTCTTAGTTCCTCCCAAGGTTTCTTCCTATCTTTTTGAACATCTTAGGGAATTTTCCTCGCCTCTGTCACCTTTGGCTTGCATACTGTGGTGTTTGTAAGACACTTTTGTTTTATAAAACTTATTTTGTAAGTACTTAATGGCCTTGTTGATCATGGACGCATAATAATTGATAACCATATCACCAAAATAAAGCAAAATTAAAAAAATGTAAAGTTGTGTCATCCAAGATGTTCATGTCTTTCTTTCTTGAGTCGAAAAGAAATTAAGGTTTTTGATGAAAACATTCCAGGATTATTCTTCTTATAGTGGACTTCAGTGGCCTCCAAATGGTTGAAGGTCAAAATTACAGTTTCAGTGCAGCTTCAAAGGGCTTTAACCAATTCCAGACGACGAATAAGGGTCTTATCTAGCAAAACGATCAGTCATTTTCGAAAAAAAATACAACTGTATATGCTTTATAAACTCAAATGATTGCCTTGCACGTGCTTCCGCTTTCTGTATTTTTCAAAAAGCTTAAGCTATACATCTTCCATATTCTACTTGCGGAAAAAACTGAACTAGCGCCGCGTTCGTTCCATAAGTTGAATAGGGAAGGCATAGGACATACAGCGTAAGCGTTTTGAAAAATACCGATCGTTTCGCTAGATAAGACCCTTATTCCTCGTCTGGTATCGTTTAAAGCCCTTTGAAGCTGCACTGAAACTGTAATTTTGACCTTCAACCATTTGGAGGCCATTGAAGTCTACTATAAGGAGAAAAATCCTGGAATGTTTTCATCAAAAACCTTAATTTCTTTTCGACTGACGAAAGAAAGACATGAACATCTTTGATGACATGGGGGTGATTAAATTATGAGGAAAATTTTATTTGAAAGTGGACTAATCCTTTAACTATATATTAGACTAGTGTAGATTCTGTATTAGAATATCATGGTCCCCTGTTTTAAAACATTAGACAAGTCAGCAAAGAGGGACTAAATGTGGCTTATTTAAAGCATCTTTCTGTGTCATCTCCAGGCGCTCTGACTGAATGCTATGATGAGCTGGGGAACCGCTACCAGCTGCCTGTCTACTGCCTCTCCCCTCCCGTCAACATGATCGAGGAAAAGAGCGAGTCGGAGACCATTGAGGTCCCAGAAGCTCCAGCTAGCGAGGGCCAGGAGTGCCAGTTGCGTCTCCGGCTTTCCACGGGCCGCGATCTACGCCTGGCTGTCCGCACCAGCGACAGCGTCCAGCAGATGAAGCGCCGTCTGCAGACCCAGGAGGGTGTGGCGGCCACCAGCCAGCGCTGGTTCTTCTCAGGCCGACCGCTCACCGACAAGATGAAGCTGGAAGAACTAAAGATCTCCAGAGACTATGTCGTCCAAGTGATCGTCAGCCAGCCTCCAACAACCCCACCACTGCCGCAGAACCCCACGCCTGTGGAAAACTAATGCCTCGTTGAGGATTTTAACCGGCACACCAAGTGTGTATGTGAGAGGACATCACTAATGGTGAGCGTGGGCTGCAAGATCTTTTAGAAGATTTCTACGATTCGGGATTGGCCGTTTGAGTCTAGAGTGAACATCTCTAGAGGCTTCTCCCTTTAAATAACACACTGCCTTTGACTTACAGCTCTTCTAAGGGAGTTGAGCTTCAGATTTTCTGGTTAAAAGTCTCAGGTCTAGAAAACGGGAGCCCTGAATTGACCAATAGAGGTCCAATGAGTATGGTTTTGGCAAGGGAAACTTAATAATGCTTTGTTATCTTTCAAGATTATGGAGTTATACTCTTCATATTCTGTTCTTCTTTTCTTGTTACCAGAGCATATGTCTGCAAGGCAGACCAGAAGTGTGGACCTACCTGTGTCTGTCAGAACTTGAATTCTGAAACGGAGACACTTGGGGCCAATTGGACTTTATAAACCGCTATTGGCTTTCAGCAACAGGAGAATCACTTGTTGGACTCTTTTTTAATTTTTGTTTTTATTAGAAACTCTGTAACCAAAAATATATAAAGATTTTTAAGAAGAGGAGGCCTGTTACATGTTGCAAAAAACAATGGTAGTTTTTCCCCCCAATTTATTCCTCAGCATATTCGACCCTTGTTCTTCATCAGATAACCTTTCGACTTTAAACAGCATTTGTTTAATTCTTTTGTTTCAAAAGAGGGGAATTTTCAGTCAAATACACTAGTAGATCAGCTGTTTGACATTTGTCTCATTTTGGAACTTGTGCTTTTACTTGTTGGCGGTCAGTCATCATATTTTGCAGATAGCTTTGTTCAGAGAGATATTCCGATCGATATCCTTCACCAAGCATATTTGACTTTCTCACTCCCTGTCAAACTGTCTGCACGGAAGTGTGAAATTGGTATGGAGAGAAGATTTTAGTCATTACCTGCGCAACCATTCGAATTCCTAGTAATTCGAGGCGCTTTTAAGAATTTATTCAGCTCTGCAAGGTTGCCATGGCGCTACGCTATGCCTCACGCATCCCGAGGATATAAAAGGGTGAGAAGGGGGTAATCATGTAATAAGAGTGTGTATACGCGTGAACGGGGAAGCTATGAGCAAGTGATTTAATAGAAGGAGAAGAAATCGGTATGGCTGCATATTTCCACGCCAGGAAAGGTGGGGCTGGAACAAATATGGCTGGGGAGGACACGAATGTAGCTCTGAATGTAGCTGAAAGAAGACATTCTCACAAAGTACTCTGTATACATGTTTTCTTTTATTATTTCATGTTTTGGCCTTTATGTTGAGAGGGATAGTAGGACAGGAAATGGGAATTGACTCAAATGAGCTGCACAGCTCAATATGTCGTAGCACGTGTGCTAACCGCTAGCACAGAACTCTTAAGTGTTTTTAAATGGATTCAAGACTTTGTCCTGATGAAAGAGAATTTCAAAACAGTTGCATATTTTAATGAGAAAGAATGCGTTTTTAATTAAAAGATGATGAAACATTTGTACACCTCAGTATTGCTGTGTCTGATTTTGTTACAGTATTGTTATTAAATATATTTAAAATATAGTGATCAAAGATTGCTGTAAAAATAAATCTGCATTGTTTATCCTTTTGATCTTTCATTCAAAGAATTCTCAAAAATCTAAAATTTTCATTAGAAGTAAAAGAATTGAAAGTGGGGGGAAAATCACATTATGAAATAAATGTTTTTCTCCAAATGTTTTTCCACAATTATTGGCACCCTTTTATTAAAAAACTTTTTGCAACCTCCTTTTGCCAAGATAACAGCTCTAAGTCTTCTTCTATGATGCTTGATGAGTTTGGAGAACACCTGACAAGAGATCAGAGCTCATTCCTTCATACAGAATCTCTCCAGATCCTGCAGATTCCCAGCTCCATGTTGGTGCGTCTCGTCTTCAGTTCACTTCACTCATTTTCTATAGGGTTCAGGTCAGAGGACTGGGACGGCCATGGCAGAAGCTTCATTTTGTGCTCAGTGACACATTTTTAAGATTTAAAAGATTTCTAGCAGAAGTGGTCAGGTTTTGATTTTTTTTTTTTTTTTTTTTTTCTGTTAGTATTTGATAGAATCCATGATGCCATGTATCTAAACAAGATGTCTAGGACCTCCAGCAGAAAAATAGGCCCAAAAGATTAAAGATTCAGCAGAATATTTAACCGTGGGCATGGGGTACATTTTTATCCCTGTTTGCACCAAACCCATCTGGTGGGTTTGCTGCCAAAAAGCTCTTTTTTTTTTTTTTTTTTTTAGTTTCATCTGACCAAAGAAGACGGTCCTGTCTGAAGTTCCAGTCGTGTCTGACAACTGAATATGCTGGAGTTTGTTTCTTGAGGATCAAATCAGAGGATTTTTCTTGAAACCCTCCCAAACAGGGTTTTAGGCTTTCCGAGACTCAAGACTCAACTAATCTCTGCAATTCTCCAGCTGTGATCCTTGGAGAGTCTTTGGCCACTCAAACTCTCCTCCTCACTTCACATTAGGATGATTTAGACACACATCCTCTTCCAGGCAGATTTGTAACATCTTTAGTTGATTGGAACGTCTTAATTATTGCCCTGATGGTGGAAATGCCGATTTTCAGTGCTTTAGGTATTTTCTTATAGCCACTTTCTTTTTTTGTAAAGCTAAACAATCTTTTCTGCACATCTTTGGTTTTACCTGTTTTAATGAATGATTGAGGGAACTTGGCCTTTGTGTTTCCTCATATTTATACTTCTGTGAAACAAGAAGTCATGAATGGGAATATACTTCAGAGATATTTTACTCTATTGATGTTAATAGATGCTAATAATTGAGGCCAATTCACTTATTTCATTTACTCAAACATTTATTTCATAATGTGACACCCATCCACCCCCCCACCCCCACCCCCCCCCACACACACATTTTACATTTTTTTTACTACTTTTTCATTTTTACAACCATCTTTGAGCTTTGGCCATGACTGTATATACACTACAATTCAAAACTTAGGTTTAAAACCTTGTTTTAATGTTTAATTTTTTTTTAAAAAAATGAAATAAGTCTCTAATGCTCACAACGACTATTTCTTTTATTAAAAAAAACACACACACACTAAAAACCAGTAAAAATGATATTGTAAAATGTTATTATAATTTTAAATAATTTTTTTAAAAATTATTTTTAATATTATATTTTACAATGTTCCTGTGATTGCAATTTTTGTTCCTGATGGCAAAGCTGAATTTCTAAATCTACAGTCATTATGCATCCTTGCTCAATAAAAGTATTAATTTCTTTCATAAAATAAAATAAAATCTTTCCAACCCCAAACTTTTACACAGTAGTGTATAAAATGTATTATATTTTTTAAATGTGTGTGCACATGTATGAATTTTAATAGAATAATGAAATATGTATTTGAAGCAATATTTCATATTTAAAAAAAAAAAGTTTTAAATACTAACATTTATTTATTTTGCTGATGCCCCTAGTTTGATATTTCTATTAATGAATTATTGGTAATAACCAGTTCTAGGTATATAGCCTATTTATTTGATCCAGTGTCAGCAAAGTTGAAGCTACTAAGGGTAACTATACTCATAATTAAGTTTTTATTAAATATGAATAACATTTCATGTTTATTAAGACTGTTGGCTTGGATTTCTGAGCAGACGTGTGACCGGCTGTGCGAGCCTCAGCTCTAAATCAAGTAAAATATGTGCTTTATTTAGTTAAAAAATAGGTTTCAGTTAAATATGTGCTTTATTCAGCCCATTCAAAGAGTCCTTTGTGTTATGATGGGGAAGTCGCAGTTCACCCTGGATTTTCTTTATTTCCTGAGAGGAATGATTTTTCCCCTCTCCTTTATTACTTTGCAAGTTATGAAAGCTTTAGAGGTTTTTATAGATGTGTGGCTGTTAATAATTAATAAACTTGGTTTTTAGGTTATCATATTAGAGGAACTGTGGAACTATACACAAGAATGACAATGCCGGTAATGTGTAATACATTTTAACCAATGGTTTGAGAAGAAATCTTTATTGCGGATACATTTATGAAGCATCACATAAACTTCCTCCTCATTATCAGCATGAACATTATTGATTTGGAGGCAGGATTTGAGTGGATGTTAGAGCAATTGTGACCACTCTAGAACATTTCTGAGTCATTTTAATGCTGATGTTCAACAATTTACCCTTTTAAATTTATTTACAAACTATGCAACCATGTAATGTTCGACCTACTTTATCATGTCATAAAAATACATATAGGTTTTGTGGCTTTAGTTTCAAATGTTTCAATGTGCCTTTATCACACCGCTATGCATTGTCATTGTTGTATAGTCGTCATATTGAGGATCTTGGGAATTCCCTTCCATTCCATTCTTCTGTTCTGTAGCTTAGTTTGGTTTGTGGTCGATGAACACTACGTGGATAAAGGTACACACTTTCTCTAGTGGTCAGCACTTTTACACATCACTAAAATGTGTAACTCACACTAAGACAGAGACTGTGGTGTAATATCTGAACAAGTGCCACTAGTGCATAATCGCATAATCATAACATATCTACGTTACGATTGGTCACATTGACACATTTGCATTTGGCAGCAGCGAACCTAATTCATTTTCACCATTAACTTCACCTGAAGAAATGTAAGGGCCATACTGTTGCCATTCATATGTTAAAAATTTGTAGTTATATATTTATAAATTACTATATGCTCCCATATTTATGCAATTCATATGTTAAAAATATAATGAAATATTTTTAAATTCGATATATATTTTTAAATTACCATATGCTCCCATATTGATGCAATTCATGTTAAAAATATGTAATTATATAGTCATTTTAAATATGTAATTGTATATTCATAAATTACAATATATTTTTAGAGCATATAGTAATAAGTAAATATATATCGTAATTTATAAACGTATAATTCCACACACACACACACACACACACACACACACACAGATATATATATATATATATATATATATATATATATATATATATGAAAGGCATCAACATATAGTAATTTATAAATATATAATTATATATTTCTAACTTACTATATATTTATAAATGACAATATCCCATATTGAAGCCTTTCATATCTAAAACATATTTCTAACTATATTATATAAATGACAAATTACAATTTTATATATATATATATATATATATATATATATATATATATATATATATATATAAACACACACACACAGATCTGAGTATGTGTAATATAAAGCTCATATTGATGCCTTTCTTACAAAATTGTTTAATTATAAATTACAATAAAATAATATATACACAGTATATGTAATCACACGTGTGTGTGTGTGTGTGTGTGTGTGTGTGTGTGTGTGTGTGTGTGTGTGTGTGTGTGTGTGTGTAGAAAGTGAAAAAAAAAAAAAAAAATATGTGAAAATATGAATCACAAAAAAATTTGCACAAATTTGCTAAGTGATTATTTAATTGCTAGAGATGACCTGTAAGGTGTTTCTCATGCTTAAGCCCCTACTACATTACATGGAAATCCCGAAAAAATGGATTCACCACTTTGGTTTCCACATCCCTTTGTTCAGCGCTTCTCACTTCTGTTTGCTGGAATTCACACTTCTGTATAACATACATATATAAATGCTGCTCAGGTTCAAAACGACTTCAGTGAAAGGCAAAAGTGTCACCACAACTCATTCAGTTCAAGGTAAGATTCAAATAAGGTATCCTTCACATCTGGACTGCTTATATGCACAGCAGTGTGGGCTATTATTTAGATATTATAAGAACATTATTTTTGAGAATGTTTATTAAACACTGTTTATGATTTTGCCGTGACTAACTTAACTTAATATTTACTTCTATATTAACATCAACTTTTTCAAAATGTACACAATAATACTATAATATTAACAATTCATTTTCCTTTATTTTTTAGATGAACAAGATTTACTTTTTTATTCTGCAAGCTGTCCTTCAGTTGGCAAGCAGCACTTCACTGAGGTTCCTCAAGCCAAATGGTGACTATTGCTTAAATCTCATTTATTGCTTTTTTTTTTTTTTTTTTTTTTTTAATGGTCCCACTTTAGACATTCTGTTGATTATACGTAATGTTTGCTACATGTCAACTAACTCTCATTAAAGTATTAGTAGTGTATTAGTAGACTGTTAGGGGTAGGGTTAGTAGAATAAGTTGACATGTACTTGCAAAGTTACTTATAGTCAGTAGAATGTCTGTTGGTGAGCATCAAAATAAAGATGTTACCATATTTTAAAATAGATGTTTTAAAATATGTTCAAATAAACCTTTTTTTTTTTTTTTTTTTATCAAATAAACAACCCTGGTGAACATAATGGCAACTTTATTTTGATGGTCCCCTTTAGACCATCAAAATAAAGTGTTACTATTAATGTTTACCAGTGCACAAAACATTTCTCGTTGTTTCTTGAAAACAGTTGTTCCTCTTAATATTTAATTTGAAACTGTGATACATTCATTGATGAACAAAAATAATTAAAAAAAATTTTTTTGTAACATTATAAACATTATAAATAATAAATGTAAAAAAAATCTTTTTTCATCCTTTAATGTGTCATGAAATCCAGTGGCAAGTCTGATGAATGAGCTTTTCTGTTGCAGTTGAGGTTCTGGAGGTGTCAGATCTGTCCAGCTTAGAGGTGTCACTGCATTGTGGAGAGCAATATGAAGGACAGCAGATTCACTGGGAGAGGAATGGGGAAAGCATCTCCGAGACAGGAAACCGCATCACTGTTACGATAGATGGGCTGCGTGGCGGAAACTTCACATGTCACAGAGCAAATGGAGATCTCCTGAATCACACACTATTACTGGTCCATCCAGTCAAGTTTCCTAAAGGAGGAGTTCTTACAAAATCCAGTGATGGAGGTAAATAGAAAGAATATGTCTGTGTTCATGGTGTATTCGCAAAAGTACTAGGAGGAAACATGGCTATATGGCTGTATATCAGCACAGCTGTGATTCGACCATAGCTAATCACAGTGTGCTGATATACAGTCATATCGCACGCTACTTGCGTGATATTGCGTTTATACAACAGTTCTAAGGCACGAGTGTGTAAATAAATAACAACGGAGTGTCTTTAAAACCCTCATTTGTGCAGCACTACTTCCTTCCGCCACAAATTCAAATCTCAAGTTGACAGTTTAACAGTTGAGCCTTTTAATTCTAAAACGTTTTAGAATCATTTTAGAATTAGCTTACTGTATTTTGTTGGTATTATGAAAGAGATCGACTAAAGGAGTGTATTACCTGCATCTGATATAGCATTTATTCTTCAGGTCGATGTCCATAATATTATATCCATTATAAAAAATCTGTTTGAATGTCCGATGAGGAAAGGGATATCTTTGTGCTTTTAAATGTTAAGGGGATTTCCCACAGAAACAAACCTCCTTGTTCTGACTCACTCTTAAAGAGAGTCTTTGCCGTCATCTAATGGCGTATTAATGTAAATTTCACTGATACTGTTGACGGACCCTTTCTCAATATATGGCATATTATTTATATAAAATAATATTTATTGAACAACAATATTTAAATTAACAACAATAGCCATTATAAAAGAAATAAACACAAACAAGCAATAAACACAATCAAATAAATAAAAAGCAAGCAAACAATTCAGTCAAACAAAAGTAGCAAAAGTAGCGCTCTAGTACATGATTTAAGTTAAATATAGCCTAAATATAAAGCTTTGCTCTGGAACAAGTAATAAATTAATAAGACCAAAGATTGCCCTTTTGATGTACCCTAAATTAATTATATCTCGTTTAACCACTATTTACATATGAGCCAGCGGCAAATACCCACAGGACTGGCTGAGATTAAGCCGTTCTCTGTGGGTACATGAGCGCTGAACGGCCGCTGACGGCCTGGAGCTCGCATCTGTGAAAGAGTCTGAACAAATTGTAAATTAGGCGTTATTGAGTTATTTTGCTTCCATAACATGTCTTCTTTCAGACTAGTGGAAAGAAGTGTTTATTGCACTTTATCTGTTTATGTCTGTACAAAATCTCCACTTCAGTAGCTTTTAAAAACACCAAACTTTCCAGATTTATGCCTATGTATCTATATTCTGAAGCTTTTTACGAAGGGGTTTGTTTATTCGCCTGGTTTATATAACATTTTTTTCTGCCTGTTGACATTTTCTGATTCATGGAGGGATAAAAAGAGATATGTAAAAATTAACTTTACACATGATTTATGTAACATAAACATTTTATCAGCTTTTCTCACTGTATTGGACTTAAATAAAACTGCAAAAATTTTTTGTCTGTCTAGAATTTGTTTCTTGCACTGCGAGAAACTATAATGGACAGTTTCATTGCTCTTGGAAGTGGCATCAGGAACGGAACAAAAGAGCCGTGGTATATTTCACAGCAATACGGTAATGATTCAGAAATATTCTTAATCTGGATTAATTATTTATCAAGAACAAATAATCAATTTAATTAGGCTTATGTTGAAAGAGCAAATCAAAGCTAAACTGGGCATGTGTTTCTGCAGGAACTCTAGCCTCATCAACTGCACTCTGGACTCGGATATCTCTGGACTGACTTGTATTGACAACGAATACTGTCCTTACTCCGAAGAGCCTAGGAGCATCAATCTCACTCTGTTCGTCAGAAACCTGTATAGGCTGGAGGAACACCAGAGGACTTTCTTCATCCGAGACATTGGTAAGAGCTTTTGTGCCCCCGGGTGGTCACTATATGTAATGGACTTCAGATTTGGGATCCAAGCTGTTTACATTTACTGTGGACCCATAATTTATATGAACACAAATATATGATACTTAACAAAAATTGTAGCTCAACTGACCAATTTTGTGGGCAGTATGTGTAGTACAGTACAGTTCAGCATACACTTCATTAAAAGAGTATTTATTACAGAAATAATAAGTGTTAACTGAATCTAATATTTCAACACTTAATTGCATGTTTGCAATCAAATGGAAATGTATTTTAGTTTACATTTATAATAAATGCAATTAGTTAAACTTACAAGTTAAACTTTAGTTAAACTTTTGACCCACTTAAGTAGGATTTTATATGTAATTTTTATAATTATATTTTCTTTACTTATGGTAAACTAAAGTTACTTTAATGTAATTTCTATTAAAACTTGCATGTCATGTTTTAAAATATATATTTGTAATTACACATTTGTAATTAAGCTGCAATTTAATACATTAAAATTATATTAACTTATGTATGTAATATCAAATAACAGTACAAATTATAATCACATACTCAACATGTGCTTTAGTATGTTAGTCAACATCAAAATAATTGTACTTATTTAAAAGATTATTAACACATAATGATTTAAAATGTGGTTTAATGTTAAACTTTTAGTTTATTCATTTTGTCAAGGTGCACTTTTTAAAAAGTGTACTTTAAGTATATTAAGAAACTGTCATGAAAATGTAGAAACTGCTAGTACAGTTTTTAAAAAATACCTTTAAGATCCACATTCAATGGAATTAAGCGCACTTCTTTTGCCACAAGAATATGAACTAGTTATTTATAAAATTATCAATTTGTTAGTCAAGTCAAGTCAAGTCACCTTTATTTATATAGCGCTTTTTACAATGTAGATTGTGTCAAAGCAGCTTTACAGTGATAACTGGTACATTATTTTGGCTGCACAGCGAACCTTAAAGAATAGTGTCAGTGCAGGCAGATCAAAGCACTGTTGAATATCAAATGTCAAGTCAAATGTCAAGTGTCCCCAACTAAGCAAGCCAAAGGCGTTAGTAACATTTAAGTAATACTAGGCCAGTGGTTATTAATCATTTTTGACCCCAAGGCCCCCAATTTTTCACAATATATGGGCACATATATTGTGATATATTTATATACACATATATAATACATATATATATATATATATTTTTTTTTTACTCAAAAATGTATATTCCTTCCAGATAAATCATTTTAAGTCATCTTGAAGCCCCTAGTTTGTCCTGGTCCCCTGGTTGAGAACCACTGTACTAGACTGGTGATTTCCATTAAACCATTATTTCTGCCCTAACTCTAACCACATCAAATCAAACTCTCAGCCAAACCAGATAAAGTTAGCATCACCAAGATCGAAGATGATGAATTTGAGTGGCGCCCCCCTAAGACGTGGAGTTTCCCCTGCAGTTTCTTTCTTCTCTCCTATGAGGTGAAAGTGGTTCCCAACAGTCATGACTGTGATCACACAGGAAGTCGAGTTGAAGTAAGCCACTTTCCTTGATTTTTTTTATTTATTATTATTATTTTCAAGATCAGTTTATTAGGATCTGAATATTAACTGTGTTAATTTCTGGTAATATAGAAAATGGAAACCAATGAGACACATTACAAGGTGGACATCAAAAGACCATATACTTTCTGCGTCCGAGCTCAGGACCCACTAATTAATAAAGTTTGGAGTGACTGGAGTCACCATCAAAAGTAAGTACAGTTTGAATTACAGTATTATTGTATATTTTATGAAAATATTCAGCTTTACATTCTGCATTTATTGTGTAACAGGAGAAAACACCGGCACACCTCGGAACAATAAAAGGTGTGTTGATTTGTGTTTTAATGACCATATTGATCATTTTTAGTTGATGTTATATTATCCTGGTGCTGTTATTTTGACATTTTTCTATTCTTTGTTTTATGAATGCAGGTCTCAAGGGAACACACCACTCTGCTTGACAATCTGCCTCCTATTCCTGACAAAATATTGCAGCTATTCATATTTATATACATTTTATGTTATTAATATGTGCCACGTTAAAATGTATTTATGTGATACTTTTCCAGATAATTAAAAATACACTATGGCTTTGGATTTCATGTTTTTTCTATATTTTATTTCATTTTATAGTGTTATGTAATGGGGTTTGTGTTAGTCAGGGATAGTCATTACTGCCTGTGTTATTTATCTTATTTATATATAATGTGTTTCCATTATAATATAATATAATATAATATAATATAATATAATATAATATAATATAATATAATATAATATAATATAATATCATATAATATGAGCAATCACACAAGTTGCCATGCGATATGTCTCTATATCAGCACTAGCAACGAAGGAACGCTTCATTGAAGCTTATTGTATTAGTGAGAGAAATACATTACCTGCAGTTAGCTGATATTCTTCAGGTCAATCTTATAGTCATAATCACAAAATTAGTTTGAATGTCTGCTGAGGAAAGCAATATCTTTGTCTTTATCCTTTTAACAGTTAAGGAGATTTCCCATTACAGGGCTAGTCAATGCATTTGTAGGTTGCATCTTAAAAGGAATTGTTTAAAGTGAAAACAACGTCCTTGTTTACAACCTTGTTTCAGTCCCTTCCAATATAAAAGTCTTTGCTACTCACTCATAAAGAGTCTTTTTCACTCATAAAGAGTCTTTTTCTGCCATCTAATGCCGCAATAACGTAACTTTGACTGAGTCAGCGGTAAATGGATTACAGGTGCTAGTCATATAATTAGAATATCTTTAAAAAGTTGGATTTATTTCACTTATTCCATTCTAAAAGTGAAACTTGTACAAACCCGATTCCAAAAAAGGTGGGACACTGTACAAATTGTGAATAAAAATAGAATGCAATAATGTGGAAGTTTCAAATTTCAATATTTTATTCAGAACACAACATTGATGACATATCAAATGTTTAAACTGAGAAAATGTATCATTTTAGGGAAAAATAAGTTGATTTTAAATGTCATGGCATCAACAAAAAAGTTGGGACAAGGCCATGTTTACCACTGTGTGGCATCCCCTCTTCTTTTTATAACAGTCTGCAAACATCTGGGGACTGAGGAGACAAGTTGCTCCAGTTTAGGAATAGGAATGTTGCCCCATTCTTGTCTAATACAGGCTTCTAGTTGCTCAATGTCTTAGGTCTTCTTTGTCGCATCTTCCTCTTTATGATGCTGTGCCAAATGTTTTCTATGGGTGAAAGATCTGGACTGCAGGCTGGCCATTTCAGTACCCGGATCCTTCTTCTACGCAGCCATGATGTTGTAATTGATGCAGTATGTGGTCTGGCATTGTCATGTTGGAAAATGCAAGGTCTTCCCTGAAAGAGACGACATCTGGATTGGAGCATATGCTGTTATAGAACTTGAATATACCTTTCAGCATTGATGGTGCCTTTCAAGATGTGTAAGCTGTCCATGCCACACGCACTCATGCAATCGCATACCATCAGAGATGCAGGCTTCTGAACTGAGTGCTGATAACAACTTGGGTTGTCCTTGTCCTCTTTAGTAAGGATGACATGGCGTCCCAGTTTTCCAAAAAGAACTTCAAATTTTGATTGGTCTGACCACAGAACAGTTTTCCACTTTGCCACAGTCCATTTTAAATGAGCCTTGGCCCAGAGAAAACGTCTGCGCTTCTGGATCATGTTTACATATGGCTTCTTTTTTAACTTATAGAGTTTTAGCCGGCAACGGCAAATGGCACGGTGGATTGTGTTCACCGACAATGTTTTCTGGAAGTATTCCTGAGCCCATATTGCGATTTCCATTACAGTAGCATTCCTGTATGTGATGCAGTGCTGTCTAAGGGCCCGAAGATCACGGGCATACAGTATGGTTTTCCGGCCTTGACCCTTGCGCACAGAGATTGTTCCAGATTCTCTGAATCTTTGGATGATATTATGCACTGTAGATGATGATAACTCTTTGAAATTTTTCTCTGAGAAACTCCTTTGTGATATTGCTCCACTATTTTTCACCGTAGCATTGGGGGAATTGGTGATCCTCTGCCCATCTTGACTTCTGAGAGACACTGCCACTCTGAGAGGCTCTTTTTATATCCAATCATGTTGCCAATTGACCTAATAAGTTGCAAATTGGTCCTCCAGCTGTTCCTTATATGTACATTTAACTTTTCCGGCCTCTTATTGCTACCTGTCCCAACTTTTTCGGAATGTGTATGTTGCGACCAGGGCGGGCGAGAGCCGTGAGGGAACGGCGCGAGGCCGGTGGCGCGAGTGTTAATGAGCTTCACCTGGGAGGCGCACCGGCCTTGAGTCCCTCACGGAGGAGCTCCGGGAGCATAAAAGGAGGAGCGACTACCGTGAAGGACGAGAGAGGACCAGGCCTGGACTTTATTTTATTTTTTATTATGATTGTGTGGCCGGCAGACCCTCGCGGACGTCTGCCGGCCACACAAACATAATAAAAAATAAAATAACTTTCGTTTTGTTCTTTGTTTATTTTACATTAAAGTTTGTTTGAAAGTTCGCCGGTTCCCGCCTCCTTCTTCCCATATCTACTGACCTCGTTACAGTGTAGTTCTCATGAAATCCAAAATGAGCCAATATTTGGCATGACATTTCAAAATGTCTCACTTTCAACATTTGATATGTTATCTATATTCTATTGTGAATAAAATATAAGTTTATGAGATTTGTAAATTATTGCATTCCTTTTTTATTCACAATTTGTTCAGTGTCCCAACTTTTTTGGATTCGGGTTTGTAAAACCCCCAGTAGGTGGTGGCAAGTCACTTGCTTAATTAGTGAGTTTAATCCTTCAACCAATTCGTTCAAAGTGCTAGTTTATTTACAAACTTTTTTAATATATCATGAATTATATGATATATTCCGATTGTCGGATATGTGGAAGCAAATGTGTTTTGTCATTTAAACACCTTTATAATGATCATGTTAGTTGTGAAAATTAATTTTAATGATTCTCTCATTTGTCCTCCATCATAAAATAAGTGGAGAGAGTCTGAAAGATTTCCTGTCATGGCTGCACATCTAGTTTCCAAGTATTCTTTCAGCCACAAAGTACCTATTTGATAAGTACTTTTTAATCCATTACAAATCAGTTTGAAATTCATTTTTTACTGTGAGTCATGCAAAGGATACATTTGTAAGGATGTAACATTATTCACCAAATGTCCTCATTGTGATCTTCCTTTTGATCTTGCCTCTAATCTTAAAAGTGGATCATTCATGATCTATTTGCTATTGTCTTCCTCATTGAAAGACGTCCTTGAAAATCTGAAAAAGAACTCCCAACAGCCAATAAATAAAGCTGAATGGGTATGGGATGACACAATTCGTGACATTTTTGATGGTGACATCATGAAAGATCACATTCAGAACAAAACATTTGGCCAGTGGGATTTGACTGTGGAATTGTGATGGAATTCCCATCTTTGAATCATCTCAGTGATCCCCCTGGCCAGTACAAGTAACAATCAATGAGCTGCCACCAGCTATGAGAAAAGAACATATCCTGCTGTCCTCACTATGGTTTGGCAAGTCAAAGCCAGTCATTGAGACCTTTTTAAAGCCATGTGTTGAAGAGATGGAAGTTTTAAAAGAGACAGGACTACAGTTGATTGATGGTGATGAGATTCGCACTAGTAGATTTTTTGCAGTTGTAAGTGCTTTTGATGCTGTTGCCAGACCAAAGCCAAAAGACAGCACACAGTTTAATGGCAATATGGATGTGACTGCTGTCTTCACCTCGGTGAGCGTGTAGAAAAGGGAAATGGATTTGTGAACACATACCCTTATGAATATTCTCCAGTAGAAAAATGGCAACCTCAGCAGTGGGAAGAGGATGCCTTCAAGGCCTCATAAGAGGGCTCTGCAGTGAAGGGAGTAAAAGGAATATTCCCATTTTTGTTTCTGCAATTTTTATTGCTGCCTTTGCAGCATAAACACATTCAGAGAAATATTAATGAATATCCTGAATCATCTGAGCTTTATAAAGGCAGTGAGTGAGGATCAACAAGTATTAGCTGAAGAAAGTGTCTCCATCCACATCCATCCATCATAAACATACTCCACACAGCCCCGGAAGGTTAATAAAGGCCTGAAGTGAAGCGAGGCGTTTGTGTAAGAAAAATATCCATATTTAATAAGTTATAAAGTAAAATATCTAGCTTCCTCCAGACCGCCTTCAAATGATAAAAAAAATTAAACTGGTGTCTTGTCAGTTAAGCTTTTTACATAAGCAATGACATTTCCTCTCTCAAGATCCATTAATGTACTAAAAACATATTTAAATCAGTTCATGTGACTACAGTGGTTCAATATTAATATTATAAAGTGACAAGAATATATTTGAACAAAATAACGACTTATTTAGTGATGGCCGCTTTAAAACAAGCTTCATGAAGCTTCGGAGCATCATGAATCAGCGTATCGAATCATGATTCGGCTCGCATGTCAAACCGCCAAACTGCTGAAATCATATGGCGTTGGCGCTCCGAAGCAGTGTTTTGAAATCGGCCATCACTATATTAGTTGTTATTTTGTTTTGTTTTTTGGCCCACCAAAAATATTCTCGTCGCTTTATAATATTAATATTAATATACATGAACTGATTTAAATATATTTTTAGTACCTTTATGTATCTTGACAGAGGAAATATCATTGCTTCCTACACAGGCCTCATGGAGCCATCAGATTTCAACTAAAATATCTTAAGTTGTGTTCCGAAGATTAACAATGTGGGTGTGGAACGGCATGAGGGTGAGTAACAAATTACATTTTTGGGTGAACTAACCCTTTAACCCCCCGGCGTCATGTGGACATGTACACGTTTATGATGGATGGATGTGGATGGATGCACTTTCTTCAGCTCATACTCGTTGATCCCGCTCTGTGCCATTATAAAGCTCATATGCGTCAGGGTATTTATTAATATATCTCTGATTGTGTTCATCAGAAAGAAGAAAGTCATACACCTAGAATTGCTTGAGGCTGAGAAAAGCTTGGGGGTAATTTTCATTTGAAAGTGAACTAATCCTTTAATAGTTGGTTGCTGTCACTTGACCCCCACTACCTAAACCACTGGTTGCTTTTGGTTTATGCTATATGTGCTCCTTATAAGTAACATTTCACGGCAATCTATATAAGAGGCTGATCTCGCTTTACATAAATTTGTGATACAAGTTGCAGTGTTATACAGCACATTTAAAGTTATGGGGTCCATTGTGGTGTATATCTCCATTTACATTTGAAAGTAATAATCATAATCTCATGCTGTATTTTCATGGTACACAGTGTGTTCCTGAACAGGTATGCTGCACATTTCTCCTTTGGCGTGACATCTTTAGACAAGCAGTAACAGCGCAAAGTTGTGTTCAGTGCAGTAGACTAACAGGAATGAGGCAGGTGAAAAAAACAATCTGTTTGGCACTCATTTCAAACACTGGCTCAAAACCAACTTTCCGCTATTAACTGAACTTTTCATGTTATGGTATTACGTCCCTTGTGGTTCTTCAAACGATTTTTACACTTTGTTCACTTCTACAACATACATAAAATGTGAAAGCGCATTAATTCAGTTGCAATGCTTCAAGATGGAAGCTTTTTGTAAATTCAACATTTAAACCATGGTTACTGTAGTAAAACCATGTTTGTTTGTTTTTTGTAGTTACTGTGTTTTTTATATTTTGATTTTAAAATCGATCGTATTTCGGGGGTGGAGGGGGACACATTTTAACTGTTTAATAATACACGTATTATATATTTAGCTAGTCATATCAAACTGCTTTAAAGTCAACATGAAACAAGACTTTTCTTCCCTATTTTGACGTATATTGCAAGTGAAATGTCACTTTAGAACTAGTAGCAATGACAGCTTGGGCTGCTTCAATAAATTAATTAGTGTATTAGTAGAGTATTATGAGAGAGAGGAATATAGAGTGTGATTACCTGCATCTGTTAGAGCTTTCATTCTCTAGATCAAGTCAATGTAACCTGCAATGAAGTTGCTGAAAAATCCTCTCCACTAACACAGACCGTTACTCAATAACAGGTACACCAATATTATTTATTGAACAATTATATTTAATGAACAAAAACAGCCAAGTTTGTACAGCAGCAAACAATTCAGTCAAAAGTACAAAGATTAAATAAAAAATATAAAGGCATGGAGGGAGGGATGCCACTTGTATCAGGAACTCTGGAACTGTTGTGGTAAAGTTTTCATTTCATTTTCACAATTTACATATTCCTGTGCATGTCTTATTCTGTGAGTCTTATTCTTCTTATTCTTATTCCTGAAGAAAAAAACAAAAACAAATCAAGGTTCTAGTCTATATACATTACAATTAGAATACATTTCTATTCACAATACACAAACTACATATAAAAACAAATACATAGGCAACGTTCTTAAAGAACAAAAACTGTTTGGGAAAAAAATTGTGAAAACATTTTTAAAATCTTGAAAAGTGAATCTATCTTCAAAATCATTTGGAGCTGATCTCAGGCAAAGTACCTTAAACCATTCATGTTGAAGGATTTCCCTCAACTCAATTCGCCGGCTTGGGTTTTCCTGCAGGAGGGATCGAATCAGGTGGCAGCATTCTGTGCAGAACAATGGAAGAGAGTCAGATTATTACTTTAAACTTCGTATTAAGATGTAAGATTTGACTGTTCTATAATGTATGTTCAGAAAATAAGGAAAAATTCCTGATTTATCCACATTACCCAACTTTTATAAAGCCATCTTTTTGTGATGAATGCCATCTTACCATTTGACAAGCCAGGTTTAAACCAGACGTCGTCATCAATCATCTGTGTGTCTCTGGGTTTTGGAAAGTGTCCACACACCAGCAAGAACAAGACCACTCCCAGAGACCACACAGTAGATGGTTCACCATGATACTTGCCTGTGAAGTACTCAGGTGGACGGTACTTTCGAGTGCCTGAAGAAAGAAAAAAGGGAGATTTTGTTTGATAGGTAAGCTTGAAATATTACAGCATTAAAAAAAATGCTGCTTCAAAAGTGAGATTTGGTTTACTTTATATGTTACCAATTTAACTTGTGACTAGAACTTAAGTCCCAAACTACAGGTGATGCACAATACATACCACCGAATCTTTCATATCCGGATTCCTGCAGGAGATCCCCACACCCGAAGTCTATCAGTTTGACTTCAAGTGTTTCTGTGTTTATCAGCAAGTTCTCTAGCTTTATGTCACGATGGAAAACTCCACGGCGACAGCACATGTCAGCGGCCGTTGTTGCCTGCTTCATAATGAAACGTGCCGTGTCCTCACTGATGGTGCCGCCGTGGAACCTAAACTTCCACAGATCTTGGCAGGGTGAAGGACGTTCCAAGACCACGATGTATTGGTCAGGTTGGTCTTGCCAGTCCAGCAGCTCAATGATCTCTGGAACTTTTGGGCCCCTGTTAACAAGCATCAACAGGCCGACCTCTAATGGAAGGGGTGTGGGATGACCGGGCTAAAGAAAGATCATGAAGATTTAGGTGGTGCTGTCAGTGTGTTTACTCATTTTAATTTGAAAACAGTGGAAAAACAGATTAGCACGTGTTGTCTACTTACAATGTAGATGTATTTCATGTTCCGTGGCTGTCTGGAAAATTTCACTGCCACCTGATCAACCAAAAAAAAATGTGTACATTTCCAACATGTCAATTGCACTTAATAGTGAAAATAATAAACAATAAAAGGATTTGAAATGGATATAGAGACAAAACAATTTGTTAGCTAAATATTGTAAACCCTAACGCTCACAACAATTAATTGATTTGAGTAGGACAAACTTAAATTATACAAATTAGGTCCGTCAAATTAACTTTGAGTATTTAACACTTTTCTTTTTCTTTCAAGTTCACAGAACTGATATATTTTAAGTAAACTGAACTGTTTAATTGTTTTGAGTTTTATGAAATGATTTCTTATAATTTAGACAAATTTAAGTTTAACTGAAACTGGACTGAGATTTCTATTTCCCAGCATGCTTTGCCCATGGCACTAAAATGAAGTGTTATATGTTTGTTTTTGTTTAGATTGCCTCCATTTTTCTTGAGTTTTGCCATCTTATTTGGGTTTACGGTGTAGAAAAATTACTATACCTCACGGCCATCACTCAAGCGTTTCCCTTCATAGACAGATCCGAATCCTCCCATACCAAGCAATCTGCCGATTTCATAACAGCTCAGAATGTCGTCTGTTAAAAGATGAATCATTTTAGTTGACATGAAATGTCAAGCATGGACATGCAGCAGTAAGTGTAATAATCTACTGTAGAAATCCAAAGCAGGGAATGTTAAACATTTAAGTTATCATTAATATGCCTGAACATTATGTAGACTTCATGATGTACAGCGCTCTAATAGACAGATTCTCAAATGGTCACTGGATTTACCCTCAGCCTGTCTCTCGCTGACGCCTGCAGTGGTCTGATCCTCCACTTTCTGACCCTGACCTGAACTGCAGCTCCAGTGAAGAGTGATCAGCTCTTTAAAACTACCCTTCCTCCTCTTTCTCATTGGCATCTCAGTGTCCTCACCAACACTAACGGGCTGATGGTTTTCAGCCACAATATCAGATGTTGTTCTCTGATGGGAGTCGTACACCTGAGCACTGTGAGAACTTCGTTTTCTCTTTCGGCCAGTGATAAGAGATGTCGGCTTGGGTTCATCTGTGTTTAACGATACATGATGTGCCGGAATAAAAATCTGATCATAATTTTTGATCTAACTTGATCAAATATGTGATAGTGTGGATTTTTAACATATTGTAATAAATGACACTTCATCCTAAAGAACAGAAAAATTTCACCTAATTTATGAATTCGGTTCCACACTCATATCTAGCAGAAAATTATGTAGATTTTATGATGCACAGAGCTCTCTAAATAGATTCTCAAATGGTCACTGGATTTACCGTCAGCATGTCTCTCACGTGTGATGCCTGCAGTGGTCTGATCCTCCACTTTCTGACCCTGACCTGAACTGCAGCTCCAGTGAAGAGTGATCAGCTCTCCAAAACTACTCTTCCTCCTCTGTCTCTCCTGACTATCATTTCCCTCACTAACAGGCTGATTATATGCAAAAAACAAAAATCAATGTAGGTGCCTACAACATACCTTACACATAGAAGAGATCTGACCGCAAAATTCTTCCAAATATTAATATATATAATCAGTCATTTGTAGCTTAGACTGACTGGACTGAGGTTAACTGCAGTTGGAGGGGTTTGAACCTGCTGATCTGTAGGAGGAAGATCTTCAAGACCACTGGAAAGAGGTTCCTGAAGACCATGATCCTCTAGAGCACAGACACTGTACTGTACAGAATCCTGATCTAAAGAAGGGGATATTGAATAAAAGCATGTTTTAATCAATAATAATTATTAAAAATTGCATAATCATATTGGTGATTCTTCAGTTGAAATGTTTTAGATATACATATTTAACTTTTTATTGTTTTTTTGTTGTTGTTTTTTTTAACAAGCCTTGTTTAAATATTTATGTCTTGGGAAAAAATCTGACCAAACTTCAGATGTATTTTGATACAATGTGTGAATGTGTGGATAACATACAATTAATGACATTCTCAAATGCACAGTGATTTACCCTCAGCACGTCTCTCATATTTCACAGCGGTATCTTGAGCTGAGCTGCCGCTCCAGTCACAGAGATGAAGAGACGGCAGCTTCTCAAAACTATCCGTCCTTCTCCTCTTTCTCGTTGGCATCTCGTTTTCCTCAACAAAACTAACGGGCTGATGATGGTCATTAGCCGCATCGGTGCTAAACGTCGAGGATGCGCAGTGGTAAGAGTCGTACACCTGAGCGGGAAAACTACGTTTTCTCTTCAACATTGCCATGATAACACTTAACTCTTATACGAACAATAGAATGAGCGACGAGAAGACTGAGAGAAAACTGACGTTGCTCAAATTAAATTAGCACACACAACGCTCTATTTCATTATGGCGTCATCACATTCCTGAGAGACGCGTTCGAAATCGAATGCGCGTGAGACTGAACTCTTCTCACAGCTGAGAAAAGCAATGTTTCATATTCTTCTTGCTATATTTGTTGTATAGGTATATTTAGGAAAATATTTCTAATTAAGATATCACTTTAATCTTTCACTTAAAAAAAACAACCATTCAAAAATGGAAATTTCATTAAAATCCTACCCAAATTTTGTAATATATAACGTACTAGTATGACTTAAGCATTGTACATCCAAAGCGATACATAAAATAGCATTGTTTTCAATTTTAGGGAGTTAAATGAAATACTTGGAATATGGCGTCAACAAGGCTGAGATCTGAAACCATTCAGCTGCTGGAAGAGAAGCATCCAAACATAGGCCTCTGTATAAACTGAATTAATTCTAATTAAATTATAAATGTGTTCAGCATTCTGCAACAAATATATATATATATATATAATTTTTTTTTTTTTTTTTTTTCGGATTTTCTAGACTATTTAAGTCGTAAAGTGAGCAGGATATATTAAAATAAAGAGGCAGGCATGTATTCATGATACTAAGTGGGGCAGCCGGTCTCAGAGCCCTCCCTAGCTCTACAGCGCCCCACACATTTCCAATGTAAATCTGTGGTGAAAAATGGAACTGCAGTGCGCTGCAGATTTCTTGCTACCCCGCTTATTTTCACACGTAAACCTCGCTCCAAACCAAGACGATATCAACAGATATGTGTCTGCATCAGGACAGTAACTAGGCATGTCTGTTCTTCCTATGTGGATTAGCGTATCAAGTTAATGAGAAACCCTTTATTTTAAACGTGCTCATGTGAATAGCTTTTATGTAGAGTTCTGTTGTGTTTGTTCTGAGAATAGACATTACTTTTTCCTCCTGAAGGGGCGGTCACACTGCACTTTTCGTTCCATTGACTTCCATTCAAACGCATGCGAATGCGTCAGACCGGAAACGCAAGCTCGTGTGAAAAATTTCGCATTTCGCTGCGTTCCAAAGTTCAAGTTTGGTGAACTCTGACCTGCGAATTCGCATCACATCAAGACGTGCGACCAGTAGAAGATCGATTCGTCATGGCATGACCTCTTGGCTGAATTAAAAGAATTATATTTTTTGCAGTAAAGTCGAGTAGGTTCTATATTTTTACATTTTGAATGCATTACTTTAAGTTATGTGTTGAATTCATGTTTATAAAAAAGACGTTGTAGACCATGACGTCATATCACGACCGTTACAGCATCCGAATAAATTTCGCACATTCAAAGTCTAGTGTGACCATGGCTTGAGGTGTTCTACGAAACGGGTGCCATTTGGGTCCGCAACGTTTAAGGCCCAAAAAATGTCGCAAAGTGCGTTTCCAAAGCTTAAGTTATTAATTCAAGTCTTCTTGTTAACATGATATATGATAAAATGCATTTTTGAAGATTAACATACGTATTTATAATAATTTTTCATTTTACGTCTGTGTTGACCAACATGATATTTGCATCTAAAATACCACCAAATAAGTTATATATTTTTTTTCAAACATATACTGTTTTCAGGATTATATGTGTGTCCCTGTTTACATAAAATATATTTATTCACAATAAACCTTATTTTTTTGTAAATATTTTATGATTTGTGCGCGTCCCTCAGTTTGGTCCCCTGGTAAAAATCACGTTCTGGGGGATTAAATATTTGTTTTTTGGTGGGGTTCCCTTGGAAATTTAGCATTGCAAGGGCTAAATATTATGTTATTTTGGGTCGCTTAAACCCGCTGACATGTGGCAACAGTGTAAAAGTAGCCCAATTCCACGGGAAAACCGCAGACTTGGCAGTGAGTGAGAGAACCAAACATTCACTCACTCACACTTGTTACTCACTATCTCTTTCACTCACTCACTCACTTACTATCTGTTTAATGAATAATGTTATAACCAGGAGATCATATATAGAGAAACACTTTGTCCATACCACCATCACAGTGAACCACCCCGTCACAGGGTCATTTTGTTAAAAGTTTATGGAAAGGAAATGAAATATTACATAAATTAATGTTGAATGATGATCTTGTTGTGTGGACTAATCAGATAAATGTATTTTAACTTTATTTGTATTTCTTGAGTTAATTCATTTTTCCAGTACATACAATGAGGCCATTGAATTCATATTTCAAGATTAAAAATCTAAGAATATATATATTTTTTTTTTCCAGTTTTTCAAAATGTATGTGCAAATTAGCGATTGCGGGCAGCAGCGCAATGTTGATTCTGAGTAGCTTGATCTAATATTTGATGTTTTTTTAAATGTTGATTTAAGTTGGAAATAAGTACCTAAATTAATGTTAGTATTTTCAGACAAAGGTCTTGATTTTCAGTTATATTCAAGGTAATTCAAGCAACAGTTTTTCAATAACGGAAGAATATGTAAAAGTATGGTATTTGGGGTAAAAAGCACCCCTGCTGTTGGGGCAAAGGCACACTATGATAATAGCTGGCTGACTTTTCCATTTCTTGACATGACATAGTTAGATTCACATAGCAAATATCATATCAAATTGGGTATCCATCTTAGAGATAATACCCATATTTATAATGAAACAATCATAATTTAAAATATATTAATCATATCATAATAAAATATAATTTATTGTTACTACTGTAAATCTATATTAAAGGTACAATATGTAAAATTGTTGCAGTAAAATATCCAAAAACCACTAGGCAAGTGTTATATATTTTGTCCAGCTGATTACTAACAATATCTCTAATGTTTTCAACTACTTGTAAATCATGAGAAAATTCCATAGACAGTAAAAAAATGGACATAGCGACCCCATTGGAACTCAATTGAGTCAAGTGAAGCCCATTTTTAGCGATTTTTAGCACTTCCTTTTCTGACGCGCAGACTCACACTAAGCTTGATGACGTCCGCAACCTGTCTGACAGATGTAAATCTTCTAGTAGCTGTGCGTGTAAACTGCCATCATTAATCTTGCAGAGACGGCGAGCTTGAGCGGGGAGTTCTTTGGCGTGAGTGAGCAGGAGTAAGTATTCTGATTAATTATTTTGTATAGTATTTTAAAATGTAACGCCAATACGCCATATTAAGATAATCTCCCCGATTGCCTGCGAGCTTCTCTTCCTGTCTGTACGGTTATTTCTCTACGGTGCGACAGAGAGTCGAGTGGTTATGACGCAATCGTTAGCCTATTTTTACAAAAACTGTTTCTACGGGGCCATAATGTAACATAGAAGGTAATGGAGCCCTTTATACATTGTCGTGTATCTTTAGAAATAAATAATGGACAAATGGAGTCTTTAAACGCCTCAGATGTAAAGTTATTCGCTGTCAAAGTGACGCCAAAACGAATGGGAGTCAATGGGGATGCTAACGCAAGTGAAGTTCTGCTACAAGATGGCGGCACTCGGCCGACTTCAACTTCCGGTCGACTTCCTTGGGCACTGGAAAATTCCCATTCTAAACAGAAGCTGCGTCCCAATTCGCATACTATGCGTCCTAAATAGTATTCGAAAAAAGAATTAGTATGTCCCAAAATCGTAGTATGTTGAAATGAGTATTCCAAAGATACCCGGATGGTCTACTTTTTCCGGTTAGAATTCGAAGTGCAGATCCGTGCACACTTCTAACGGCTAATATTGCCCATAACACATTGCGCTGTGGACGAGGATTCGATTAGAACTACAAATACGAATAAAAAGTGTTTAAAAACTACAAACATGACGGACGTGCGAGGTACGACGGTTAAGATAAAGGGGCTTGAATGATTAATAAGCAGTGTCTAACCTGACAAAAAGATATTTATTAAATGTTATCCACATTATATTTCATCTGCAACAGCATTGTGAACTTTTATAACGATGTGTTTGGTCATTAACTTTTAAATGCATCATTATGCAAAGATGAGGAGAGTTCTCTGCATGAAATACCCATGACTGGCAGATCAACGTGCGACTACATTTCTCTCCGAAACGGTAGGAAAATAAATTTAATTCAATGTGGAGGATTTAAACTGTGACAAGATGATTGACAGGGTAGTTTAAACAGTTACAGGTTGAGTAACTAAGCAACAGAACGTCCGTTAAAGATGCAGTTATGACGAGGTAGTATGTCCCAAAACTTGCATACTCTTCTACTACACACTCAAAAGTATGTACTTTTTCTTTACAAAAACAGTACATACTTTTAGGACGTAGTATAAGTAGGCGAATTGGGACGCAGCAAGAGACACGGGGCAGTGCAGTCGCCTGTCAATGACGTCAGTTACCTTTGTTACCAACTTTACTGACGTAGAAACCACATGACAACAGTGCCGTGGACAAATGCGGAAGTAGTGTCTAGCGTCCAGCAAACCACTAGCTTGATTCAAGCAGTTCCTTATTTACTTCTTGCACGTTTTATGGTGGATTGTGTTACTTATTTATGAAACATAATTACTGTTTACCATCTGCCGCTGGTTCTGTCGACAAGGACAGCTCCCGTAAACTCATGACCGGAAAAGCGGAAGCGGCGCCGGCGGCTGTGTCATAATAAAAGTCCCGCTGCTCGTGAGGCGTGTGTTGATCAATCGCTCCAGCTCCTCGTTCAGCTCCCACAACACTCGGTCCTGCTCTGCTTCATACTACAGTAACGTAAATAATCGCATCCACGACCATGAGTTCTTCCAGACTCAAATCCCTATTCTTTTGCACCGTCCGTTGAGATGGAGACCACATGTCCCAAGTTTCCGCTCTAAAACTTGGCGCCATCAAACGATGCCTTTGTTTTAAATAGGCTTCTAGCGACCTCTAGCGGAAAAAAATATCACAAATTGTACCTTTAAATAGGCTATATGGGATCTCCTTCAATGCTTTCAGAATCTTTACTTTTTAAAATAATTTTGTTTCTGCATTTCTGTATTTTTAAAATCTTTTTTTATATTTTATATATAAAAATATATATCACATAGGCCTATTTTAATGACAATATATTTACTGAACAAAAATGAATTATTTTATTTATCAAAATAAACAGAAAATAGTAAATTTTGCTAAAGTGATTATTTTGAAAAAAAAAAAAAGTATTTGTATGAATACTGTGTGCCTTTTACCCCATGTGTGGGGTAAAATGCCCCCTCACCAACTCATACATTTATAAGATTTTTAAACAAAATGAACCACTTTATGATTTTTTTTTTTTTCACACAATAAGAACACGGACAATACTATAAGAAAACATTAGATTTTAAAAATCTATTTCTTGTTTTACTACTCTAATGGCATATGTATTGTCCGTGTTGTGGTGGTACGAGAATGGCTTCCTTGCCTGAATAAAAAGGATAATATTAATAAAGATTTTGTGCCTGAGGTGGGAAAATATGTCTTTTGGAGGATTAACAGATATTTTAAGTTGTAGATTTGTTTAAAAAAATGTTTGTTCTTAATGAACATTTTTAAAATTGCAAAGTGGAAATGGCACCCATTTCGTAGAATGACTCTGCATCACTTGCAATATTCTAAAACAACACTCAGGATCAATAAATACTACATTAAGCAATTCTAAAGATGGCATTCTCTGCGTTTGTCATGTATATACCATAGACTGTGATAGCCTACTGGTATGTCAATCATCATTAGAGCGCCACCCTCAGGCTAAAGAACGCAAGGACATTCCAATTCTGCCGAAAGTGTCTGATGTGTTTTACCATAATATAAATCTTACAAAAATTATCATCATCAACTAGTGCTAAGACCCTGAATCTGCCCTACCTAAATTTATGAACCACTACTGGAACTTTCGTTCTGTGAATCACAAATTTGAGAAATTATCTACGCAACATTTATAAATGAGGCCCCATATTAAGGCTTGAAATATTTAAGTAGGCTATCTTAAAAGTTAGACCTTCAAGAGACTAGTATGCCCATTTTTCTTCAAAAAAAAAAAAAAAGAAAAGAAGACAGATGTATTCACTTTTTCTTTGGTGAGGTATTACACATTGATCAAACTTGAGGGCTGATGTCTGACAAAGTACGCCCAAACTACTGTAAAACCATTTTAGTTTATTTTACATTTAGGCTACAAACATAAATCCATTGCCCACATTTGAGTACCGGCTGAAATGCAGTTACACAAACTGCAGTACTGTTTACATAAGTTAATATCTACCAAACTTGATGACTTAACTAAACACATACTTTGTGTTTAAAACGGGAGGGGGGAAAATACAAACAAGCTTCAATGTTATGACTTGGTAGATGGAGAAAAAAAAAAAAAAAAAAAAAGCAGTCTGTCAGGCTACTTTGATATGACCTCTTTTTCTCCCTGTCATGTGACTGCTTTAGTGGACATAAAACATACATCACATTTGCATTTAAAAAACAAAAACATGCATGTAAACAAATGTTCATCACTGTTCATTTGGAGAATTGTTTTTATCTGCTGATGCATGTTCATCTCTTAACCTCTTTTGTGCTGCTTGAAATAACTTCTCTTTGGAATTTAAAGCCATTCAGACAAAGAATTACACAGCCAGCCCTGAACTATTGCTTCTTTTAAGACATGGCTAGTGTTTACACCTTCTTGTAAACATTTCAATCTTTCCATGGACAGAAAACATAATTACATTTGCATCATATTCTCTTTCAATCAAGAATGTCCAAATTTCCACATTACCACCAAAAAAGAAAAAAAAAGAAAAAAGTCAATTATAGGAAGAAGAGTGTGTCAGGCAGGAAGTGAGGTAAGAGGACCGTCATGCTTGCTTTAAATGCAGTCGATGCTATTAGTTGTTGAATGCTTTTCATTGACCTGTTGAGGTAAATAGTGTTTTGAGTAGGACAAGTGCTAGAATCTTTTTTGTCCTCCAGTAATGACCGACTATAAAGAGATGTACGATGAACGACGCGAGATCCAGAGAAGCTGATCTGTGGAGCAGCAGTTGTTTGGGGAGGACGGGGTTTCCGGTGCCAAACCTTTCTAGACTCAGCTTCTCCTCAGTGCTGAAGAGGTCATTGATTCTGCCTCTTTGAGAGGTACCTGTTGGACAAGGACACACAATCATTAGGGTTGTAAAAATTATTTATTACATTACATATTTTATTAAATTAATTACATGATATGCTTATTAATTAATCCAATTAATCACAATTAGTCACACATTTTCTTTTGAGGGTTTTATTCCATCAAATACTGCTAATACAAATCCATTTCAATGCTGCTGTCTTCCACAATAATGTAGAGACAAAAAGGGTTTTATTTTTCATATTATTAAGCAGAAGTCTACCGGAGTGATATTTTAGTATCACTGATATACCATTATAGTTTTTGTTAATATTTTGAATTTCAACTTTAATTAAAGTTGTGATGTATATTTTGTGTGTATATATATATATATATATATATATATATATATATATATATATATATATATATATATATATATATATATATATATATATATATATATATATATATATATATATATATATATATATATATATATATTTTATTCATTATAAAATACATTGAATTAAAGTATTTTTGTCAAAATTTAGATTTACATTAAAGTATTTTTGTCAATTTTGTTTTTGCAATAATGCCACATAAGTTGCCACTAATGGATAAGACTTTCTTCTCATTTCAATAATCCAAATGTAAAAAAGTTTAGAACTTAGAATAAGTTTATAACTTTAGAATAAGAAATTAATTTTACCCTTATAGGGTCTTTGGGGTCTTTTTAGACCCCAACGTTTGCTCAAATAAAAAAAAAAAGTTCTCTTTGTCCAAATGACATGAAACTTTGTACAGTTGTTAACACTTTCTAGATCTACAAAGAATAAAAAAATGGAGTGATGGCTTGTTTTTATGTTAGTGTAAAAAAAAAAAAAAAAAAAAAGGCACACAAGGTCTTCGGGGTCTCCGCAGACCCCAGGCAACAAAACACTTTTTATGTAAAATTCACTTTATAAAAAGACCCACATTTCTAACTTTCATTCATGGGGATAACATGGATAATTTGACATGGTTTAGTGTAAGATTTTTGCCCATCTTTTGGAAAATGCAGTTTTAAAAGTAAAAAAAAAAAATCACTCTAACCAGTAGATGGCTGCAGAGCTCCACTATTTGCAATGTGCTATTTGACTGATTGAAAGACATCTTTTCATAAGTTTTTTTTTTTTTTGGATTCATATCTAAATGTTATGAAATCACAATTATAACAATAAAAAATACTTTTTTTTCAAAGTTTAGCATTATTTTGTACTAAAAAAAGTTTTTCAAAAATGTTGATTTTGAGGATGAATTTTGTCAAATTTCTAAGTGGAGTCTCATCATAATGTAACAATATTGAAAAACAGATTTATTTCATTACAAAAAATACTAAACTTTGAAAAAAAGTAGTCTTTATTGTTATAATTGTGATTTCATAATATTTACATATGAATCCAACTGAAAAAAAAAAAAAAAAAAAAAAATGCAGCCATCTACTGGTAAAAATTAATGGTTTTTTTTTTTACTTTTAAAACTGCATTTTCCAAAAGATGGGCAAAAATCTTACACTAAACCATGTCAAATGATGAATGAATAAATGAATAAAATTTAGAAATGTGGGTCTTTTATAAATTGAATTTTACAAAAAAGCTGTTTTTGTATAAAAACCTATTAAAAAATATTTTGTAATTTATTTATATAAAATTTTAAAAATATAATAAATCCTCCAAAAACTATACAAACATGGAGTAAAAACACTAATAAACAGAGAAAAATTACATTTGTTTAAAAAAAAGACCCCGAAGACCCCGAGTGTACTTCCCAAACGAAGACCGCACAAGGGTTAAAAAAACAACAACAAAAAAAACAGCAATAAGCAGATATGAACAGGAGTGTACGTGTTTGTGTGATCATGTCCATTCCACATTAAATTTGTGCTCTAGTACCAGGCCTTCATTTATGTGTGGAAATATTCAGATTTATGCTGATTTATTTATTTATTTGACAAATGAATCCCCCCTCCACTTTTCCCCATTCATTTTCAATGACCCCAAACATACACACACACACATATAACATTTAGAACAATAAAATCAAGTCTAGGTTTTGTGTGTGTGTGTATAGATAGATCATGTAAAAAAAAAAAAAAAAAAAAAAAGTTACAAAATCTTATGCAAATGAAATTTGACACCATTTGAACTTCCTTTAGTTAATAAACAAACACAATATTAATAATACCAATTTGTAATTTTATTGTTATTAGTGTCATTAAAGGATAGTTCACTTTAAAATGAAAATTACCCCATGATTTACTCACCCTCAAGCCATTCTAGGTGTATATGACTTTCTAAAATAACTTGCTTCCGCAACGTCAGTTACACTTGTTTTGTATGTTGAATAAGAAAGGCGTAGGACGTAGCATAAGCGTTTTGAACTATGAAAGACATTACACTTACTTCGTAAGTTGAATACAGAAGGCAGTCTAGCAGAAGCTAGTTATTTTACTTCATAACATGTTATATATGGATATTTTTCTTACATCGATTCACTTCAGAAAGCCTTTATTAAAGGGATAGTTCAACCAAAAACGTTCTATCATCATTTACTCACCCTCAAGTTGTTCCAAATCTGAATTCTTTGTTTTGTTGAACACAAAGGAAAATATTTTGAAGAATGTGTTGGACTGAACAGAACACCACTGACTTCCATAGCAGTTTTTTTCCTACTATCCTACAAAGTGGCCTGGTTACTTTCTTCAATATATCTCCCTTTGTGTTCAACAGAACAAAGAAATTTATACAGATTTGGAACAACTTGAGGGTGAGTAAATGATGATAGAACTTTCATTTTTGGGGGAACTATCCCTTTAATCCCCCGGAGCCGTGTGTAGTACGTTTATGATGGATGAAAGTCAAGAAAGAGCATCCAAACAGGTGGTTGCTGTGCACTGCCATTACAAAGCTTAGAAGCATCAGGGTGTTTATTAATCTAACTCTGATTGTGTTCATCTGAAAGAAGAAAGTCATATACACCTAGGATGGCTTGAGTGTGAGTAAATCATGGGGTAAATTTTAAAATGAACTAATCCTTTAAAATTGTGATGATGTGCTATGGAAACAAAATGCTGACGAACATGCCGTTTTCGCCTTGGCTTAAACAATAACTGTATAAAAATGATGCATTTCTTTTATAACAAGCACTCTTGACAATTAGTGAATAGATCACCTTGCAATTCAATTTTGATGTGGGATGTAGTTTTGTACTCAGTCGTCATATAGAATATTTTGTAACATTATAAATGTCTTTACTGTCACTTTTGATCAATTTAATGCATCCTTGCTGAATAAAAAGTATTAATTTCTTTCCAAACACACAAACAAACAAACTAAATCTTACTGACCCCAAACTTTTAAACGGTAGTGTGGTTACAAAAGCTTACTATTTCAGATAAATACTGTTTTTTGAACTTTCTATAAAAAATAAAAAATTATATATATATATATATAATTTTTTACTTTAACATTGATGATAAATGTTTCTTGAGCAGCAAATCATATTGGAATGATTTCTGAAGGATCATGTGACACTGAAAACTGGCGTAATGATGCTGAAAATTCAGCTTTGATCAAGAATAAATAGGATTTCATAATATATTCAAATAGAAAACACTTATTTGAAATTATAATATTTAACACATACATACATACACATTAAACAATAAAATCAATATTTATAAATAATACAATTTCACCTTATGGCATTGCAGCATAAGAGTCATAAAAAGTCAACACTACATCTCTCCTCATTTCTCAGATCTCATTTGTAGCTTTTATTTTCTGTGTTTGTGAATTATTTATATAGTGAATACAGTATTTTCTTTGCTTCACCTTTCCCAGTGCTTGTGGTTGAGACCTGAGAAGTCTTCCAGTTTAGCGATTTCCTTCAGATACAGAGACAGCTTGTAGAGCTCTTTGTCTTTCTCACGGTTCAAGTGTGCCTTCATGAATGGTCTGATCTGTGATCAATACATGAAGAACATATTTTAAAACCATTTAATACAGTTTCTTATAAAGCAGGCATGAAAGTAACATTTATTTGACACAATGCTAGTGGTGGGAGAAAAAAAAAAAAAAAACATTATCTGATACTGAAATGATTCTGAAGATTTTCACCTTTGATTCTGGGTTTAATTTTTAACTGCAGCTGCTGGGTCGATTACTTACCAATTGTAGTTGGTTACTAATTCCAAAATCACATGACAAAAATTGTAGTTAGTAGTAACATAATCCATTACATTACATTACACATATTAGGTAATATAATCTTACTACTTTTTGATTAGTTTTGACCTAACTCGTTTATCACATTGAATTGAATTGAATAGAATAATCTTACTATATTAATATAAAACTACAAAGAGAAAGAAAATATATTCCATTCTTTTTATTCAACAACATGAAGTGCATTAAACATTAAGTCAGTTTTTCCCCAAACTAGGGTTTGTGAAGGAGCTCCAGGGGTTTGTGAGTTTAATGAAAAGCTAATCATTAAATCATAAAAAAAATGTAAATTAAAATAATTTTAAAGGTGCCCTAGATTGTTTTTTACAAGATGTAATATAAGTCCTAGGTGTCCCCTGAATGTGTCTGTGAAGTTTCAGCTCAAAATACCCCATAGATTTTTTTTTAATTAATTTTTTTAACTGCCTATTTTGGGGCATCATTAACTATGCACTGATTTTTTCAGCACGGCCCCTTTAAGAGATGCGCTCCCTCTGCCCCACGAGCTCTTGACTATACATTGCATGTATTATATGAGTAAAGTATTTATTTAGATGGTTACGTTTGATTCTGTGTTAGTTTGAGGCTATGCTCTGTGGCTAACGGGCTAAAGCTAACATTACACACTGTTGGAGAGATTTATAAAGAATGAAGTTGTGTTTATGCATTATACAGACTGCAAGTGTTTAAAAATGAAAATAGCAACGACTCTCGTCTCCATGAATACAGTAAGAGACGATGGTAACTTTAACCACATTTAACAGTATTAGCAACATGCTAATGAAACATTTAGAAAGACAATTTACAAATATCACTAAAAATATCATGATATCATGGATCATATCAGTTATTATTGCTCCATCTGCCATTTTTCGCTATTGTTCTTGCTTGCTTACCTTGTCTGTGCACAGATCCAGACATTAATACTGCCTTTCCTTGTCTAATGCGTCTAATGGGCTGGCATTATGCAAATATTGGGGTCATACATATTAATGATCCCGACTGTTACGTAACAGTCAGTGTTATGTTGAGATCCGAGTGTTTTCCAGAAGTCTTTTAAACAAATGAGATTTACATAAGGAGGAGGAAACAATGGAGTTTGAAACTCACTGTATGTATTTTCCATGTACTGAACTCTTGTTATTCAACTATGCCGAGGTAAATTCAAATTCTGATTCTAGGGCACCTTTAAAGGTGCCATTGAACATTTTTTTTTTTTTTTTACAAGATGTAATATAAGTCTAAGGTGTCCCCTGAATGTGTCTGAAGTTGCAGCTCAAAATACCCCATAGATGTTTTTTAATTAATTTTTTTAACTGCCTATTTTGAGGCATAATTAGAAATGCGCCGATTCAGGCTGGGGCCCCTTTAAATCATGCGCTCTCCGCCCCCTCCCGAGCTCTCTACTCTATCCCAGCATAAACAAAGTTCACACAGCTAATATAACCCTCAAAATGGATCTTTACAAAGTGTTCATCATGCAGCATGTCTTGGATGTTTACATTTGATTCTGAATGAGTTTGATAGTGCTTCGTGGCTAACGGGCTAATGCTACACTGTTGGAGAGATTTATAAAGAATGAAGTTGTGTTTATGCATTATACAGACTGCAAGTGTTTAATAATGAAAATAGCGACACTCTCTTGTCTCCGAGAATACAGTAAGAAACGATGGTAACTTTAACCACATTTAACAGTACATTAGCAACATGCTAACGAAACATTTAGAAAGAATTTACAAATATCACTAAAAATATCATGTTATCATGGATCATGCCAGTTATTATTGTTCCATCTGCCATTTTTCGCTATTGTCCTTGTTTGCTTACCTAGTCTGATGATTCAGCTGTGCACATCCAGACGTTAATACTGGCTGCCCTTGTCTAATGCCTCGATCATGGGCTGGCATATGCAAATATTGGGGGCGTACACTCCAACTGTTACGTAACAGTCGGTGTTATGTTGAGATTCGCCTGTTCTTCTGAGGTCTTTTAAACAAATGAGATTTATATATAAGGAGGAAACAATCGAGTTTGAGACTCACTGTATGCCATTTCCATGTTATTCAACTATGCTGAGGTAAATTAAATTTTCAATTTGATGGCACCTTTAAAATAATAAAAATGGGTATGAAAGACAAAAGGCTTCCAAAGACAGTAATACATGACATACTGAGTGTTATTTCAAATAATAATTAATGTGTTCATCAGGAGCTGATTATGTATGCAATGAAATGACTTCTGTAAATCCAGTGGCCAAATGCATTGTGGCCCCCTAAATTTTGAATGTAATTATAGCCACCTGACTAGTGGCCAGTCTGTGTGCGCAGTTTCACAAAACTAGAAGACTTTCTGAATGTATATGCTTTTTATAGAAAGGAAAATTTTAAACATGAAAAAGTTGTGTGAATAATATGCAGTCATGTAATCACTAAAATAGTAACTGTAGTCTAATTATGAGTATTTTACGTAATCCAGATTATATGTAATCAGTTACTACCCAGCACTGCACTTATATGTGCCAGAGACAGCCATATTGTGCTTGCTGTCAAATATCTTGCGAAGAAGCATCTTCCATAAAGTTCGAAAAGGTCAAAGCAAATTCCTAGAACAATCAGAGACTTCATTGCACAGGAAATGTGCTGTAAATATTTCCATTTAATTCCCTACTTAAATCAGAAATAAACTGTAGCATACCTTCAGTCCATTCTGTGGATTCATGAGGAAGTTTCTTCCAATGTCATCAAACATAATAGTGTTCTTCCGGTCGTAGAACTCACTATATTTACCCCATATGACTCCCAAAGGCTTCACCTGAAACATGACATGCAGATATTATGCACTAACAGAACGTAGAGACAGGGACGTGTTGATTTTTATTAGAATATGTCTGACCTCTACGACTCCTCTTTTAGGTGTGTGCACAGTGATCATGGCTGCACTGTCCAACATGAAGGTGATCTTGTAGTTTGGGTTGTCCGTCACCCCCAGCTCCTAAAAGACCACAGTTATAGCAATATGTTAATGCCAGTAATTGGGGCCGTAGGGTTTGTTAGTACCATCATAACCTGAGGCACATTCAGGGCTTGAGGGAAAACTGCACATTTCAGTGGAATACACTTTTGGCACATCAGCATATATAAAAGCTTTATGATTGAAGGCTTCTATTCTAATGTGGAAAACAAAACAACAAGGACCTACTTTCATTTTAGCATCAATCCACTTCATACTTGTTGCAGCTGAAAAGGAATGAAAGAGAAACAAAAGATCTGAGTGCTTGAGCGTCTTGAAAAGAATCTGCAAATCTTGACTAAATGGATACTTACACCAGATGACAATATCGTAGTCCTCATATGCTGATGTAAGAAACTCGTGCAAGTACGGTCTCATCAGCTCCTGACCTGTCTCTGCGCATGACTTATGATCTACATTTAAAGAAAAAAAAAAAAAATGCATATGCATATACGTAAACACACAGTTGCAACAGTCTTTTCTTCTCTATTGTGACATATATTCAAATGAAACAACTCCTCGAACTACACAAAATGTAGGGCAGGACTTGGATTTTGTCAGTGGGGAATTAATTGGATAGTTGTGGTTTGCTACTGCTGTGATGTCATGTGAGTGACAGGTTGCCCCACCCTCGTGCCAGTAAACACGCCATCAGAGGTGAGATGTTGCTGCAAGAGTTTTTTTTAAAGATTTGTTTTTGGCAGTTTTTGCCTTTATTATGATAGGATAGTATAGAGCTGACAGGAAGCAATGTGGAAGAGAGATGGGGACGGGATCAGGAATGGTCCACGAGCCGGGAAGCACAATGGCAGTATGTCAGTGCGCTGCCCAAGATAATAAATACTGCAAAATTGCATTAATTAAAAAAAATCTATTTTGATTTCATGACAACTTGAATGCTTGCTATTTGCTAGATGGATTTACTCAGTGCTATATACAGTATCAGATGCAAGACTCACCAAAGAGCGTATAGTCAATATCTAGAACGAGCAATCTTTTCCCTGGTCTTGGGGGATTTAACTCGTCAACTTTATAATCTTTCACTCGACGAGCTATCTTGGCCAAATTCTCCTCTCTGTATGAAAGGAAGACAAATACAAAACATTGAATCAGAAAAATTGGATGAATAAACTTGTTTCCAAATGTATGATAGTGGCAAAAGAAAATAAAGTAAATGTTTTTTAGTAAACATATGAAAGTATGTTTGGGGTCTGTAAGATTTTTTAAAAATTAATTTCAAAGTCTCTTATGCTAACAAAAATTGCATTTATTTATTTCCCGCATCATTACTCCAGTCTTCGGTGTCACACGATCCTTCGGAAATCATTCTAATATGCTGATTTGCTGCTCAAGAAACATTTATTATACATTCATATTTTTATGGAAACTGTGATGCTTAATTTTTTCAGGATGTTTTCATGAAAAAAAGCTTAAAATAAACAGCATTTATTTGAAAATGTGTAAGATCAAAAATGTCTTTACAGCCTCTTTTGATCAATTTAAAGGGATAGTTCACCCCAAAATTTTTCTGCTTACCCCCAGGGCATCCAAGATGTAGGTGACTTTGTTTCTTCAGTAAAACACAAATGATGATGATTTTTAACTCCAACCGTTGCCGTCTGTCAGCTGTATAATGTGGGTCAATGGTAACACAATCTATAAGAGTCCATAAACGTGCATAGACAACCCTGCGGGTTCCAAATTAAATCCAAATCCAAATTAAACCCTGCGGGATGTCCTAAGACACGAAACGATCGGTTTGTGCGAGAAACCGAACAGTATTTATAGCATTTTTTACCTCTAAAACACCACTATGTCCAACTGCGTTCAGCACTCGCTTAGCGAGGTCTGATCGCGCTCTCAGTGATGTCTCGCGCATATACTTCAATGAGTGCAAGACATCACTGCCTTATTAGAGGTAAAAATAATATAAATACTGTTCGTTTTTTCGCACAAACCGATTGTTTCGTGTCTTAGGACATCAATGTGTCGTCACGAGCTGCAGGGTTTAATTTGGATTTGTCTATGCAGGTTTATTGACTCTTATAAATTGTGTTACCATTGACACACATAAGACCGACAGACGGCAACGGTTGGAGTTAAAAATCATCATTTGTGTTCTACTGAAGAAACAAAGTCACCTACATCTTGGATGCCCTGGGGGTAAGCAGATAAACACTAAATTTTAATTTTTGGGTGAACTATCCCTTTAATGCATACTTACTGAATAAAAGTACTGACCCCCAACTTTTGAATGTGGAATAAATGAATAAATAACTGGGTTTCACTGGCCTGTTTTCAACCTCAGTCACTTCCTCTTCAATGTCAAAGTCATTGACCACATCATCATTTTCTGGTGGAGGCGCCAAGACATCTTCCTATGGAACGTTAATGCAAAGGTTACGAGATCTTGCATTGTACAAAGAGCAAAATGTACTTGAAATAACATAACATAAAATCATAAAACAGAATTGTATAACCACCACAAATTACACATACACTACCCCTCCCCCAATTACAATTTAACTCAATAATATTACCAACCAAACTTTCCTCTCTAGTGCCCATCATCATAATTTTGGTATTGGGCTTCAACTTCAAGTCACCCAGTTTGACATCATCATCTGCTGGTTTACCTGACAAAAGAAGAAAGTTAACGTTTTTTTTATTTTTTTTTTAACTTTGCATATTTTGTATCAGATATATGCCCGAGGCCTGTACCATGATGGTAGTTGAACAAACTCAGGTTTATAGGATTAGTTTCGAGTTGAAAAAACCAAACCACTCCAATCTGGCTTTGTTGGTACCATGATGCTGATCATCAACTTTCTCTGCCATCTCAGGCTTTGATCCTGAGTTTGTGGAGCGTGTGCACATGAATCCATGACATCAGTGGCAAACAGCCAATCACATGCTTTGCAACAGAGATAAACGGATTCACCTCTAATGAGAGAGCCAGCATGATTCAAAACTCTTACTGAAAATGAAGAATTTAAATGCATTTACACTAATGGAAAATACTTGTCTGTGAAAGAGGACAAATAAAAGAAATGATCTTTCTCTATCAGTGCAAGTGAAAGTTGTGAAGTTAATAAGTTGTGAAGTTTATATAGTTGATAATATATAGCAACAGAGACTTAAACATACAAGGTCACATGTAGTCATATTTAAAGAGTATATTTACACCTTATTTATATTACATATGATCTATATTCATTGAAACTAAGTGCTTAATAACAACTGTTAAACTAAACTTGCGTGTGTAATGGATTAATAAAAATATAGATCATATAATTATACAAATCATATATAAATTATATTATCATTAAAACCAGACAATTTCATCGTTAAATATTTGTTTTTACTACACAATGACCTTTAATTTAGAGGAAGAGAAACTGGGGGAGTGACTTTACTGTGTTGGGTGTGTCAGTGTCACTTAGCTTACATCTGATTGGTCCAATTTCAGTTTGAGAACATAACCAGCCCCGGAGAGGTTAGCTGTGGAGCATAAGTTACTATGGCGATGAACACCGCTAAAAGTCAAGTTACTTTCATGGTACCTAAAACCCAGGAATGGCGCAAACTAGTCTGAAATTTACCTGGCTAGCCAGCTAATCCATCTTCATGGTACAGGCCCCTGGTTTCACAGACAAGGCTTAGATTAAGCCAGGATTAGACCTAAGTTCAATTAGGACATTTAGGTAGCTTTTATAAACATGGCTTAGAAAAGAAAACATTACTGGTGGTGTGCATCCTGAGACAAAACAATGGCAAGGACCTATCAATATCAAGACAGGTCAGTGCAAGGTGCTTTCAGTTAAAACAGCTCAACATGCATTTAGTCTGGGACTAGACTTAAGCCTTGTCTGTAAAACCGGGCGAGAGTGTCTGTTTTTAATGTCACTCACCTTTCACTTTCAACCCCAGGAGCTTTTGTCGTTCTGGAAGAACTCCAGTGAGTGATTTAATGGACTGTTTCAGATCCAAGACGGTGTCCTCCTCAGACAGTGTGCTAATGGAGTACTCCTGCCCACCCCACTTGATAATAACTGAAACAGACATGCTGGTGGACGAGCTGTGAAAGGTAGTTGTGTGTTATTTGCTCATCTTTGTAATGATTTTTGAAATCAAATCAACTGCCAGCCTGTCAGAAACACTTTATGGAGTGCATCAGCATATACAGGGGTTGGACAATAAAACTGAAAAAGCTGGTTTTAGACCACAATAATTTATTAGTATGGTGTAGGGCCTCCTGTTGAGGCCAATACAGCATCAATTCGTCTTGGGAATGACAGATACAAGTCCTTCACAGTGGCTAGAGGGATTTTGAGCCATTCCTCTTCCTGGTGACTATGTGATGCTGGAGGAGGAAAACATTTTCTGACTTGCTCCTCCAAAACACCCCAAAATGGCTCAAAAATATTTAGATCTGGTGTCTGTGCAGGCCAAGGGAATGTAACTTCACTTTTACGTTCATCAAACCATTCTGTCACACATTATCATGCTGATACACGGCACCCCCTTCAGGGTACAAATTTTGAACCATTGGATGCACCTGGTCCTCCAAAATGGTACACTAGGGTTTGCCATCAAGCACAGTAGGGAATGCCATGATATTGCAGCCCAAACTAGCACTGATCCACACCTGTGCTTCACTCTGGGCAGCAACAGTCTGGGTGTAAAAGGGTTAGTTCACCCAAAAATGAAAATTCTGTCATAATTTACTTACCCTCACATCGTTCCAAACCAGTAAGACTTTTGTTCATCTTCAGAAACAGAAATTAAGATATTTTTTATGAAATCATGCTTTCAGTCCCTCCATAGACAGCTACACAACTGACACTTTGACGCTTCAAAAGGTTCATAAAGAGATCGTAAAAATAATCTATATGAATTGAGTGGTTTAGTCCAAATTTTCTGGAGAGACATGATCGCTTTATATGATGAACAGATTTAATTTAGGATTTTATTTCACATTGATCAGCGAACATAAACAGAAGCTCAACTGAACCTGCTTGACACGTGAGAACAAACCTCATTGGCTCTTGTGTAAAGCAGAACGTATACTTCCTTTTTTTTTTTTTACACGTACAGTCGAATGCACAGCCTTGCAAAGTATACTTCACTTGACTCATATGCGTACACCGATGTTCGGCGCATGCGCACTGTGACAAATTGCAATACCTCTATGAGTCACAACCCATACAAATATCTTTGTATTCTTTCATGATAGAGTTGTAAAAATGAGGGAAGTGCTTGTCTGCGGCATAATAAAAGCGCCACTGCTCTCGAGACGTGTCGCACGTGTCTCTCATTAGCAATCACTCCAGCAGCCTCATTCTGCACCAATGGTTTTCAGCCACAACCTGCTTCTTACTACAGTAATGTTAATAAATCTTTCAAGTCCCCCTGTAATCAATAATTTTATCCATTAAAACTCACCTTTGATCACCATAATGACACATTTAAACAATTTTTCCTGTAAAAAAAAAAAAAAAATTCTTCATGTCTTAAAGGATTAGTTCACTTTCAAATAAAATTTTCCTGATAATTTACTCACCCCCATGTCATCAAAGATGTTCATGTCTTTCTTTCTTCAGTCGAAAAGAAAAGATTTTTGATGAAAACATTCCGGGATTATTCTCCAGGACTATTTCAGTGCAGCTTCAAAGGGTTTTAAACGATACCAGACGAGGAATAAGGGTCTTATCTAGCAAAACGATCGGTCATTTTTAAAAAAAAAAAAAAAAGCAAAAAAAAAATAAAAAATGTAAATGTGTATGCTTTATATAAACAAATGATCGCCTTTGTACGTGCTTCAGCTTTCAGTATTCTTCAAAAAGCTTACGCTGCATGTCCTACGCCTTCCCTATTCTACTTATGGAAAAAATGTAACTGGTGCTGCGCTTGTTCCATTAGTAGAATTGGGAAGGTGTAGGGCATACAGAGTAAGCTTTATGAAGAATACAAAAGTGTGATTTTGGCAGAAGCACTTGGAAGGCGATCATTTGTTTATATAAAGCATATACATTTAAATTTTTTTAGAAAATGACCAATCGTTTCGCTAGATAAGACCCTTACTCCTCGTCTGGTATTGTTTAAAGCCCTTTGAAGCTGCACTGAAACTGTAATTTTGACCTTCAACCATTTGGTGCCCATTGAAGTCTACTATATGGAGAATAATCCTGGAATGTTTTCATCAAAAACCTTCATTTCTTTTCGACTGAAGAAAGAAAGACATGAACATCTTGAATGACATGGGGGTAAGTAAATTATCTGGAAAATTTTATTTGAAAATGGACTAATCCTTTAAAATAGCTTGAATGTAATTCTACACTCTTGCCTTATTTATTATATGTGGATATAAATATATTAATTAGCCCCGCCTAAACTCACTCGCACAAGCTCAATAGATCCACTCGGTGAACTTACTGAGGTAAACGCTGCACAATGCTATCGCTTTTTACAACACCAGACACATAATGGTAATTAATATGATTAGCCTTTTGTTTGACTATCAAACAGCTAATAATGTGTTGCTAATGTTATACAAACCATGTTCCTGTTTGTGAGTCAGACAGCTGCCTTATAACAATCAGTATCCTTAGAAACACTTTGAACACCTTAACGTCAGTGGAGAAAGGCATATAGTTCATCATAACATACATCATACACCCGCTATATTGCCAATTCGATCTACCTGATTTATTTTATTTTTTTTAAATCATCACCAGCGAGACAATTAACACTTATACTGCCCAGAAAGCTACTAAAGACATATTTAAAACAGTTCATGTGACTACAGTGGATCAACCTTAAAGGGGTGGTTACATGCGATTTCACTTTTTAAATTTAGTGTGTAATGTTGCTGGTTGAGCATAAACAGTATCTGCAAAGTTACAGCACTGAACGTTTCATGCAAATGGAGATACTGTCTTTTAAAGTTATGGCGGCCTGTTTGGACTACAATGAGCTTCTTCCTGGGTTGGTGACATCATAAACCCTTGCTATTAACATAGACACTGCCCCTGGGAACACGCAACAGTTAGTGGGTGAGGCAATGTGGCGCAGCAAAATGGAAGTGGAAGAGTTGTGTACACTGGACGTGAGCGGCGCGACGCGTCAAAAGATAATAGAACCCATTATAATCTGTGATATTTTTTACACTGGATGCGGTGCTGAAGACAGCTTCCATAATCTACACGAGTTCAATGCTGGATTTGCACAAAAGCTATTACTGAAAGATGAAGCAGTTCCCACTTTAAAAACAGAAGCTGCTGTTTATTGGCTTCAAACTATAAGTACATTTTATTGTTTGTACATGTCTTTAAACATGATGTTATAGTTCTGTTGCTATTTTTAATGCATCAAGGACATATACAAAGAGCAACTCATTTTTGCAAGCCAGTTAGCTAAGTTCTAGTGCAACAAACACCAACAAACGTCTATGTTCATAGTTGTTCATGCTATAAATTAAACGATACCTTTACAAAAATGCTACTGCTCAGTCATGTATTCGGCTACAGCAAAGCTTTAATCAGGATAAAACTGTATATTGAAAGCTATCAAACATGAGTTACAGCATATCTAAACACCATGACACAAATACTAAGTGAAATACTAGGGCTGGGCGATGTATCGAATGCTTTTGTCACGCGCATTTCTTCAGTAAAGTCGGTTCCCTGATTGCCGCTAAATCGCCATCACCTGCTTTTTCAAATGAAGCGGCATTTAATAGACAGAGCCGTAGTTCACTGATAAGACACGCAATATCGCGTTCAATATCGACGGCGATACATATCGATATTGAACGCGATATTGCGTGTCTTATCAGTGAACTACGGCTCTGTCTATTAAATGCCGCTTCATTTGAAAGCAGGTGATGGCGATTTAGCGGTAATCAGGGAACCGACTTTACTGAAGAAATGCGCGTGACAAAAGCATTCGATACATCGCCCAGCCCTATGAAATACCATTCATAAACGTCCTTTAAAAGCCGCGATTGCAGAGGTTCTGCTTGATCCTCTTCATCTGGGTCTGATTCAGCTCAATTTGATACAGCAATATAGACGCCATTATTTACATTTCCAGCTTAGCGCGTAACTACGAATGTTAAGGGGCGTGGCGTTTCCGGACGCTTCAGAGAATCATGATACACTGGGCCAGCTAACCAATCTGAGCACATTGCGTATTTCGGAGGGAGTGGCTTAGTAGAAGCAGGAAGTCAAATGAGCCGTTCAAATGACAGTGGAAACAGAGGTGTAGAATAAAGCTAAAATATATGAAAAATACAACGTTTTCAAAAAAAACGAAGCATTAAGACATGTTAAACTGTGCCCCCAAAACACAATCAAGCCTAGAAAAAAAAAACACTGAACCACCCCTTTAATATTATAAAGCGATGAGAATACTTTTTTGTGCGCCAAAAAAATTAAAAAATAAAAATAATGACTTTATTCAACAATATCTAGTGATGGTCGATTTCAAAACACTGCTTCATGAAGCTTCGGAGCTTTACGAATATTTTGTCTCAAATCAGTGGTTCGAAGCGTGAAAGTCACATGATTTCAGTAAACGAGGCTTCATTATGTCATAAGTGTTTCAAAATTTCAACGCTTCACGTGACTTTGGCAGTTTGATACATGCTCCGAACCATCACTGGATATTGTTGAATAAAGTTATTCTGTTTTTTTAGCGCACAAAATGTATTCTCATCACTTTATAACATTAAGGTTGAACCACTGTAATCACATGAACTGTTTTAAATATGTCTTTAGTAGCTTTCTGGGTATTGTAAGTGTTAATTGTCTCACTGAGTCATCGGATTTCATCAAAAATATCTTAATTTGTGTTCTGAAGATGAATGAAGGTCTTATGGGTGCGAAATTACACGAGGGTGAGTAATTAATGATAGAATTTTCCTTTTTGGGTGAACTAACCCTAATCGACTAATGGCTTGAATGAACGACTACTAGTCGACTAGAAAATCTTCAGTCGAGAGCAGCCCTAGTAAAAAGTGAAGTATACTTTGGATTTAACACACAAGAATGAACATCACTGGTTCTTGCACGTCAAGCAAACATGCTTGAGCTTCCGTTCATCATATAAAGTGATTGTGTCTCTTCAGAAAATTTGGACTAAACCGCTCAATTCATATGAATATTTTTTACGATCTCTTTTTGACGTGTCAAAGTGGTAGTCGCTTAGACTGTCAATGGAGGGACAGAAATTGTTTCAAAGATGAATGAAAGTTTTACAGGTTTGCAATGAGATGAGGGTGAGTAAATGATGACAATTTGCTTTTTTAACTAACAACTAACCTTTTAAGCCTCTTTGTCTTTGGGGCTTCTCCACACTGTAACTCTCACAGATGTGGGAGAGACAGTGAAGGTGGACTCAGAGAACAAAACATGTTTCACACAGCCCAAGATTTGCACTGTTGGCACCAGTGAAACCAACATTTGGCAATGGCATGATTGACCAAAGGTTTGGCTATAGTAGCCCAACCATGAAAATTGACTCTTTGGAGCTCATATGAACAGTTTTGGTGGAAACAGGAGAGTCGAGGTAAAACTCTGATATGTTTCCCATTATATTGTGTGGATTTCAGTATTTTATGTACAGCTGTGCTATTGCTCTGCTAATTCAACCTTCACAATCTGCTAAATGTAAAATCAGTGAAGATTGGCCACCAGGCATATATAGGCGTGAAACCTCCAACACTCCAGAGTTTCACTCCAGTTTCATTGTCCAACCCATGGAAATGTTACCTTGGCAACGCTACACCAACATCAGCAACAGAAGATTTCCACTGGTCAATACACAAGACAAATGGGTCAGGTGCTACATCACTGTAAAAAAATGCAAATAACAACCTCAACTAAAAAATACAATCTAAGAAAATCTAAGCTAAACATATGGCATGATGATCACAGAGCATTATTACATCTCTAAGTGTTTGTAAAAAAGTAACTAACTAGTTTATTTATTTGTTTTGCAATTCTATTTATTAAAGACCTCGATTAAGGGATGGATTGATCTGGCATTTTACATTAGTGAACAAGCATGCATTAGCTTCATTAGCATTTAACTCATTAAGTTATTTTGCATGTAATGCATCAATGAGATCTGATCTGATAATCGTAATCACGCCATTGACTTATAAATTAATTCAATCTAAATGATCTATACTAAACAGACAAAAAGAATAGAAAGGTTTCTCACGTACATAAGATCCAGTTCATTCAAAGCTCAAACTGAATACTGCAGGTACCACTAGATTTGCTTTGTTCTTCTTCTCAGTCTCTCTGCTTTTGACGGCCTGATTGGTGCGCCTACTGCCACCTGCTGTTAAAAAGTAGATAGAACGCTATTTTTGCTTTCCTTAATAATCTATTTCTTTTTTCTTTTCTTTTTAAATATAGACATTATTTGTGTTTAACGTATTGGGTTTGAATTTACGATGTGGCGACTAAATAAACGCAGAGTTTTTGTGTTTGTGAGCGGCAGTGAGTTCGAATCCGAGAATCGGTTCTTTCAAACAGTTGATTTAAAGGAACCGATCAAAAAAGCGACTCGATTGGTTTGCGTGCAACAGTTGTTATAGCGGTTTTGGTTCCGGAAGTATTTCCCCCATTAATTTGTAGATATAAAAATGTATTCCAAAATTGCATATATGTACAAATACTTAAGCATATAGCTGACGCGATTTGCTTGTTGGATTCTCTGATTGGTGGAGATTTTTCTGCAGAATCATGGGTAATGTAGTTTCTCACCATAATTATCGATTATTAAAAAAAAAATGTTGAAATAGTGTAAGCTGATTGCTTCAACAGAAGCATATACCATTGATTAACAACTTCGTTGCTCACAGTATGTCTTTCTTTAAAGGTTTGTAAGTTATCGTTCAAAATCAATTCCTCTATGGAGAAAATGAATGGGATTTTTTTAACTTCCGGAACACGGCTGCTGCACTCATATGGGGACCACGAATCGTTCAGACCACTTTTATGAACCCGTTCAACTGATCCAACTCACACGGAAGTGACGTGCTGAAGCCGGTTAAAGTGGTTCTTCGCTCTGGAGAAGAGTACATTTTCAGAATTTCTGCCTGTTTTTACCTCACTTTATCCGCAAAAATGGGTGATCCCGTCGCCGAGCACACGTCACGACTTCAACGACAGGTCAGCTTTGCTTCAAAACATTAATAGCTTTGTTCATTTAAAAGTTGTGTTCATGTTACCATGTGTTTCTCATGTTCTGACGTAAGAGACTGAAACACGCATGCAGGTCTGACAGTCATGAGCGTTTAACGCACTGTGACTGCAAATTCGGCTGACATTAAAAGTATGAAGAAATTAAATCATGACGTACTGTACTGAGGGTACCTTAATATCTAGTGAGCTGCATACCTGGGCTGCGTTGAGGGCTATTGTATTTACATTAACAAAAAGTGCACAAAAGTGTTAACATGTGCATCATGAAACTGTCCACAAAAAGTCCACAGCTAATGCTTAAATGCAAAGAATCCTCATTATGCTTGTGAATGTGGTGGTTTTTACCTTTCGTTATACAGAAAGGCTTTTTTGAAAGTAATCACATTCATAGCCAAAGTGAAACCAAAATAATTGTTTAGCATAGTAAACTATGGTAGTGATGTCACATGTCACAATGTTAATGCCATAATCAGCTTGCACTTTGAAGTATTTTCTTATAACTGAGATAAGTGGTATCTGATGTTTATGTTCTTTGTCCCTTGCCTACTTGAAATTTTCTGTGGTTTCAATTTGCCATACAGGAAAGCGAAATCAAGCTACTCCGAGACGAAATCGAGAGGCTGCGAGATCCACAGCAGCTGAACTTCACGTCTTCACAGCTGGATGTGTTGCGCGAGGAGAATTCCCGTCTGAAGTACCGCCTCAACATCCTGAAAACAGTGAGTGTGATGTGCTTTTCCTTTAAATGGGATGATTGTGATCTTTATAGTGTGACCTTCACTACAAATGTTCAATGCATGTTCTGTGCAATTGCATTTAAAGGTGTTTTTTTGAAGCTTTGCTTGTGTTTATAGTGTGCAATATAACATGTGTTCATGTTTCGCGTGTAAAAAAAAACAGTATTTTTCACATAATTTACTTATCTGTATACCGCTGTTTCCACTGTCATAAAAACGGGCTGATGACTTCCTTGTTCTATGAAGTCCCTCCTTCAGAAATACGTAACGAGTTCTGATTGTGCCAGCGGTTCCTATGTTGTAATTTGATAGAAGCTTAGCGCTCCTTGCCTCTTACCATAACGTGTGCTGCACATAGTTTTACATGTGGATTATTGTGGTGTTGTGCCGAATGAACACAAAAGACAATAATTCCCGAGAGACTGAACTCTTTAATCTCCACAAGCAGCGACAGAAAATGTACAACGTTAGCACTCACTCAGAAGAGTACCTCATACGGAAAACAGCCATATACATAAACATAGTCCCCTCTTGTGGCCATTATGTGCACTGCAGTCCAACATTTTGCAGTAAGGATACCACAATTATAATTTTTGGGAACCGAGTTAAACATAAATTGTAACCATTGATCTCTAAGTACAGCGTCCCTTGGAAGGCCAAACAAAGGTGATTGGACTGCGGGATGAAAATAACACCGTTTCGACAACATGGCGACAAACACACTCTACAAACGCAACTCTTGCTCTTCTCCGTGGGAGCGCAACAAGAACACGCCCCCTTTTTTGTGTATTCCTGTGGGCGGAGGATAGTCAAAAAACTGTTTTAGTGACGTCATTAAAGAAGGAAGTAGAGGGATGTAGTCCAAACTGGCCGTTCGATGTAGGCGACTTCTGTTAAATAAAATATCTCGCTTGGCATTGAACTTTGAGCTTTAAAATTTTACAGATTTTATTTATACTCTAACAACAACATTACACACTAACTAAAGTTTGAAACATGGGATCACGAAGAACGGGACCTTTAACACATTAAACTATGTCAGCGGAGTTTACACGCTAATGTAAGAATAAAACCTAATAATTTGGGCACGCTATGCGACCATTTTATAGAAAAATTGTACTGTTTGCAGAAATTTCTAGTTCATTCCTATGGAATGTTCTGTAAAACTTGAATTTGCAAAGCTTAATTACATTGTAACAGGAAAACAAAACAATCTGCACTGAAATGATGTGTTATGGCATATCAGTTATCAGACGAAATCAGTCTTTCCGAAAACAGCCGAGCGCCTGGAGGCGTGCTGTGTGAGCGGAGCTAAAGAGTCACGAGCACGCACAGCTTTTATGTAGCGATCGTCTGCAAGCTATCAATGGTTTAAACACGCACAATACACCATCGCATTATCCATGGATAACCTTTGAATCACTATAATGAATATAGTATACAGTGAATGATGAATAATGAATTTATGAATTCACAACATTCGTATTGTTTACATTATATGCGCCTATTGCCAACAAAGCAGACATTTCATTGCAGTTATACTCACCACCTGTGGTTCCAACTCATGATTGGGATCATTATCGCTGTGACCTCTCCATCTTTCAGTTTCAAGCGATCTGTAAATCCAGCGTAGAACTGGGCCTTGTTTATAAATCCATAAATGCCGATCCTGAGGGCTCGAGCAGCCACGGAAAAACACGAGATATTCTCCATTCATTTTAACCAATAAAAACGTGATTGCAACTATCAGTTTCTATGGTTATTTTAATAACAAATATCGAGAGCGCATCAATGTAATGCTTGAGCACAAAACTTTATGCTCCACTTAACGCTGGGTTATTTGGGAAGCAAGGTTATCTTTCCTTCACAACCAAAAACACACTTCTTTGGTGACATTGATTTCGTGGTCTAAAAACAAATCTTTCTCGAGCAAATCCTGTGCAGGGCTGCCGACGACATTCTTAAAGCCAAACAAACTGCGTTGATGGGCGTGCTCTTGCTCTCTCGCTCTGGTCGGTGTGTGCATGCACGCTCTTCCGGGTGAAGTGCCCATACAAGGAATTCTGCCCTTTATTACATAATAAAGGGCCATACTCTAAAACAATGTCTGAAGTTTGTGAGAGTACTTTTGGCAAAGAAATACTCCCTTATATATCCAACTAGTTTTTAGCATGAGAATCAAACTCTTTAACAGTGTAAATAAGGGTGCGTTCACACTTGTAGTTCGGTTCGTTTAGTTCATTTGGTCCGGACCAAAGAAGAAAAATAAAAAAATTTAGTCCTGGTCCGATTAGCGTTCACATTAGCAATTTTATCACCGAAACAAAATATACCGAACCCTAAGGCATAGGGATACATTCACAACCTGATTGGTCGGATTTTATTATGTATTGCTTATTTTGAGACGGAACTTACCGAACATCCGAAACTGTTTGCTGAGGTAAATGCGCTTGTTGTGTGCGTAGCCTGCATGTGATGGTATTTTGGCCAGCTGGGAACTCGTGAAGAGCTTATAAAATGTGTAAAGTAGTCAAAACACCGGCGGGAATCCAAATGATCTGCTGCATGGAGACACGCGTCTGATGCCTGTGATGGGCAGACTCGCGACTATGACAAGAAAAACTGACATGCGTGAGGATTCTGTCCTTTTTAGGGTCTCGTCTTGTTTTTGGTTCGGTGACATGTCTTTGGTCCGTGTTGCGTTCATATATCATTCGAACTGCACCAGAGTTCGTTGGGGACCCATCTTTTCAGCGTTCTTGGTCCGCTTGTTTGATGCGCACCAGGGTTGGCAGCGTTCACATATATTCAAATTAACCGCACTAACCGAGCAATCGCATCAGGGTTCGTTTTAATCGAACCAAACATGACAAGTGTGAATGCACCCTAAGTCAGAATGCTTGAAATAGCATTATACCCCCCCTTTAAATTAAATGTAATCTTTAACAAATCTAAAGTAAATATATATATATATATATATATATATATATATATATATTTTTTTTTTTTTCATAGTCATTTACACTTTAGTTTGATAGTCCACTTTAGACATTCTATTAATTGAGTAATTTTGTAACTACATGCCACTTATCTCTCATTAGAGTGTTAGTAGACGGTTAAGTTAAGCTTAGTAGAATAAGATAAAAGTTACTTGTAGTGTTAACAGATATTAAGCAGACAGTCTACTAATCAACCAAAATTTTAATTGGTGCATTCATATTAAAATTAACCTTGTTAAAAAAAAAAAAAAAAAAAAAAGCTTCAACATATGCTCTTTTTGGTCTAGAGACAAAGTTTTGGGTTGTGATTGAATGCCACAATGCGACTTTCACAAAAGAAGAATTGGTTTCTCTGTGAAATGTTTGCTACATTTGCTTGAATATCTATTATAAATCAAGTGTCTTTTTTTTTTATTGAATTAGCAATTTGATTTGAATTTGATTTGATGAAACAATTCATCAGTGCTAATATTGTTTACTTAAAGGAAATGGAATTAAAATTAAGTTACACTTCATATATACATATTATATAACTATTCTTTTGCATTAATTATACCTTGCAATGCACCTTATAATGCACTGATTCATGATCCCATGGGTAATTGTAACCACAGTTAAAGTAGAATAGCTAAGTAGCTAAGTAGAATTATTATTAAAAAAAACTACAATTAAAATGAAAACTGAAAATAAAAGGCAGTTATATGATTAAATAGTATAATAGACTACGTTGACACGGTCAGTTTTTGGGATTGACAACCGCATTTACTTACAGGTGTGAGTCTTGAAATGTCCCGTTCACACAGCAACTAACTTGCAACTAGAGTCAAACCAGTTTTCTCTTATCAGTAACATTAGTGACAGTGACCAAAGTAATATCAAAGATGGCAACATCCATAAAAATTATTACTTTTGATACAACAAGAGTCCAATCGAGCTGAGAGTTCGTCCGTCAAATCTTCATTAACCGACAGCAGCTTTTAAATCTGGGTGGATAGCGGAGCATTTGAATCGTGCATTAAACACAAAAGTGACGGGAGTAGCTTCAGCGGACAACAGTGACTGGATCTAAAACCTTCAGATCACACACAGCTCATATCTACATCACTGTAAGTTACCAAAACCAAACATGAAAACCCACAACACACGGTAGATATACGTTTGTGCAGCACAGAGCGGCTATCTCGCACTGTCAGACAGTCCTGTTTCGTTCACACAGTGGCTGTTTTCCGAGAATGCGGTTATGAGTCCTGAACATTTACGGCTCTGAGTTATAGAATGCGGTTGTCACTTCTGTAAATTACTGAACTGTGTGCGAATGTAACCGTATTAAGGTCTAAAATACAGGACTGACAACCGTATTCTGTTGCTGTGTGAACGTGGCCATAGTATACACTAAAATAACACTGCAATTCAGTTATTTCCACTGTGTTTCCTCAGAGTTTACAGGAGGAGATGTGCCAAAACGGCAAGACGATGTTGAACATCAACCAGCGTTTGCAACAGATCTTTGGGGAGGCCATTAGTACCGCCTACCCTGACTTAGAGAACCCACCACATGCGGTCACCCCAAACCAGCAGGCCAAGTTTGGCGATTATCAGTGTAACAGTGCCATGGCGATGTCTCAGGTCGGTTTCCTTTATATTATGTCTGAATTTTCATTTTTAGGAGAACTGTTCTGGTGCTCCCCTTTATGTTGCTTCAAACTTTGTCAAAAGAAGAATGTTCATGTGACATGTTGCTTTTGTTCAGTTGTATGGAATTATTTTTGTAAATGTGTGTTTTTAAGATGATGAAAGCTAAAGGACAGAAGGTCAGCCCCAGGGAGATAGCAGAGAAGATTGTCCAAAGCATTCCAAACAATGAGTTAATTGAGAGAACAGAAATCGCAGGGCCAGGTTTGTTCAGAACATCATAATCGCCAAGATTATTTTCTCCCCATCCTTTTAAAGATTTATTGTATATAATCAAGTACATATTGCATTTTAGGGTTTATCAACATTCATCTCAAGAGAATGTTTGTCTCTAAACTTCTCTCAAACCTGCTTGTCAATGGAGTTCAGCCTCCACCACTGGAGAAGAAAAAGAAGGTAGGCGTTTCACTGTAGTGATGAAATGTATCACAACGTAATTCTGTAAAGCAGTGTATTATCAAGTGGTATTTACCCTTTTGGTGTCTTTCAGGTCATTGTGGACTTCTCCTCTCCTAACATTGCCAAAGAGATGCATGTTGGTCACCTGCGGTCCACCATTATTGGAGACAGCATGTGTCGACTCTTTGAGTTCCTGGGTTATGAAGTGCTAAGGTTGGTGTGTATTAGTTGTGGAGCTCATTTGTGAGCTTTCATAAAATTTTAATCTCTGTTGTAGAGGTCGACCGATTGAACGTTCTCTTTTTCCCTATAAAAACATAAACCTGTGGTTAAAGGTTAAGTGAAAATTTTTATTCTTTTATTGCATTTGTATTGGCCAGCAGTAATCTGTGTGTTTAGTGCTTGTGTGCATCTTTCATCCTTTTGTCCTCTGTTTGTCAGGTTGAACCATGTTGGAGACTGGGGGACACAGTTTGGGATGCTCATTGCTCATTTGCAAGACAAGTTCCCAAATTATCTCAGTGTTTCCCCGCCTATCGGTGACCTTCAGGCTTTCTACAAAGTGAGTACATGCTATATACAACCTGCAGGGATGTGCTCAATTTGGTTTTTGACCGCTGATTTCACCAATGTTTACACTGCATTACTTAATGTTATTATTATTATTATTATTATTGTTAAATCAGGTCAGCTGATAAATGGTGACATCAGGGGGTCTGTAAAAATAGAGCTCAGACTGGATTAATGATGCTGAAATAAAAATTCACAGGAATCACAGGAATACATTACATTTTAAATATATATTGAAATAGAAAAGTTATTTTAAATTGTAATAATATTTCACAATATTACTGTTTTAATTGTGTTTAATTGATCAAATAAATGCAGCCTTGATGAGCAAAAACATTTAAACAATCTTAAACCCCCCAAACTTATGATTTATATTTTTATCTGATATTATTTACCCCAAAATGAAAATTGTCATAATTTACATTGTTTAAACCCATGAGACTTTGGTAAACCTATATATTAACATTCAAACCTCCATCATAAATTAAATCCATATGAATCAAGCAGTTTAATCCAACTCTTGTGAAGAGATACGATTGCACAGATTTAATTAAGGGTAAACAATAATCAACACTCAAACATAGAGCACATCATATTAGGTAAACACGAAAGCTCAAACATGCATGCATGATGCTCAAGAACCAATGAGGTTTGTTCTAGCACGTGATGCACGGCACAAGCTTTCATGTTTATCATGCGTGATGCGCTCTGTTTGTTCTTATCATTGTTTATATGTAAATAAAAGCTTAAATTAAATCTGCTCATCATATAAAGTGATGGTATAATCTTCACAAGGCTTGGATTAAACTGCTTTATTCATATGGATTCATTTTTCAATGCCTTTGGAACATTTGTTTACCTGGGCTTTCAATGGAGGTACAGAAATCTCTCAGATTTCATTACAAATATCTTAATTTGTGTTTTGAAGTCTGGAACGACATGAGGGTGAGTGACAGAAATTTCATTTTTGGGTTAGTTAAAGGGATATTTCACCCAAAAATGAAAATTTGATGTTTATCTGCTTACCCCCAGCGTATCCAAGATGTAGGTGACTTTGTTTCTTCAGTAGAACACAAATGGTGATTTTTAACTCCAACCGTTGCCGTCTGTCAGCTGTATAATGTGGGTCAATGAGAACTTCTTTTATAAGAGTAAATAAAACATGCACAGACAAATCCAAATTAAACCCTGCGGCTCATGGCGACACATTGATGTCCTAAGACATGAAACGATCAGTTTGTGGAAGAAACCGAACAGTATTTATATAATTTTTTACCTCTAATACAACGGAAGTAATGTCTAACACTCATTGAAGTATATGCGCGAGACATCACTGCCATTGTCAGAGCGTGATCAGACCTCACTAAGCGAGTGCTGAACGCAGTTGGAAATAGTGGTGTATTCTTATAAAAGAAGTTCCCATTGACCCACATTATACGTCTGACAGACCGCAACAGTTGGAGTTAAAAATCATCATTTGTGTTCTACTGAAGAAACAAAGTCACCTACATCTTGGATACGCTGGGGGTAAGCAGATAAACATCAAATTTTCATTTTTGGGTGAACTATCCCTTTAACTCTTTAAGTCTGCATTTTGTTACACTTTAAGGGTCTATAATCATGTGGCAGTGAAGCATTAACACACCGGTAGTTAATGATTAACTGAACATATAATAAAGTAATAATAGCCATCATTTATGTGCTAGTTAAGCTTGAACACACCAGAAATTGTCTTAGTACTGTATTACTGGCTACGTAGCCATAATTACTGGCTTATTCTGGTGGATAAACTTGAACATCACTCAATGAGTGCCATACAAATCAATAAATACACTTTTCACCTTAGAACAGAGGGGTCAAATGGTCTTTAATGTACAATTCTAGCAATTTATTAATCAAAACTGTAAAAGCAACACTAATTAAACATTATGATTCATATTGTTCAGTTTACTTGATAGATGGTAAATCACAGAAATATTACATTATCTAATTTATTTACTGCAAACACACACAAACACACACACAAACACACACACACACACACACACACACACACACACACACACACACACACACACACACACACACACACACACACACACACACACACACACACACACACACACACACACACACACACACACACACACACACACACACACACACACACACACACACAAATTAAATGGATTGTTCACCCAAGAATGAAATTAATGCCAATAATGATAATAATAAGAAATGTTTCTTGAGCAGTAAATTAGAATGATTTCTGAAGGATCATGTGACTGAAGACTGGAGTAATGATGCTGAAAATACAGCTTTGCATCACAGGAATAAATTACATTTTAAAATATATTAAAATAGAAAATAGTTATTTTAAATTGTAATAATATTTTTTCTATATTACTATATATTTCATCAAACAAATGCAGCCTTGGTGAGCATAACACTTTGTTCATTGTTCATTAATTTGTTTGACCTTTGTTCATCTTCGGAACACAATTTAAGATATTTTTTGATGAAATCCAAGAGTTTCTGAGCCACACATAGGCAACAACGCCATTGTACCTTTTAAGGTACGTGATTAAATTATAATCACGATTATTAATCATGTTTATTCTATCAAAAGAGTAATGTAGCTATGGCTATTTTGCAAGTTCTTTACCAACCTACACTTCGCCCAAAAGGCCTGTAGGTGGCACAAAGACTTAAATTTAACCAACTATGATAACTTTGTTAGATGGTAAATCAATACAAAACATGGTTTTGGTGAGCGCTTTATAATATGTATTCACATTAGATTTTAAAGCAACACAATTTGTTTGCAATAAGACAAACCAGATTCAAATTGCCCGGCAAATTCGTAAAGCAAAGAAAAATAATTTCTAGCTGATCAACATTATGAAAACTGTTAAAACTTTTAGGAACTTCAAAAGATAAAACAGCGAAATTCCTAATATTCCAATATTTCCAAATTATGTTCATTTTCATAGAGCAGGCCAATATCGTCACGATTATTTAAAATCAATCGAGAGAAGCAGATATCGTTATCGTGATAAAATACGATTAATCGTGCAGCCCTAATTTAATTTAATGTGACTTGACATTTGATATTCAACAGTATCCTTGACATTTATTCAATAGTGCTTTTGATCTGCCTGCACTAACACTATTCTTTAAAAGGAAAAATTATACACCAATTATCAATGTAAAGCTGCTTTGACACAATCTGCATTGTAAAAAGCTCAATATAAATAAAGGTGACTTGACTTGACTTGACTTAAGGTCCAGAAAGGTAGTAAAGACATTGTTAAAATAGTCCATGTGACCACAGTGGCTCAAGCTTAATGTTATGAAACGACGGGAATACTTTTTGTGTGCAAAAACAAAACGAAAATAGCAACTTTATTCAAGGTCGTACAGGTCTGGGACGACATGATGGTAAGTTATTAATGACATAATTTTCATTTTTGGGTGAACCCTTTAAGTTATAAATCATGGCCAAAAAGGGTGACACTTTATTTCGATAGTCAACTTCAGACATTCTGCTGACTATAAGTAACTTTGCAACTCCATGTCAATTAGCTCTCATTAGAGTATTAGTAGACTGTCTCCTTTATATCTGTTACTTTATTTTGATGCACCCCAACAGACATTCTACTGACTATAAGTAGCTTTACTAGTATGTCATCGTCAACTTAATCAACTAAACCTAACCCTAACTTAACATTCTACTAATACGCTAATTAGAGTTAGTTGACTTGTAGAGTCACAAAGAATTTGTAGAGTGAAAAAGAAATGTCTAAAGTGGGCTATCAAAATAAATAAATAATTTAACCATAAATGGCATTTATTGTATATACCGTTAACCATTGGCTTATTTCTGCTTATTTATCCCCCAAATATTTGATTGATTGGTTGTAAATAATGCTAATATGCCCTTTGTATATGTTCAGTTAATTATTAATTATTGGTTTGTTAAAGCTTAACTACCTCATAAATAATAGCTAATGGTGGTGTGTTAATGCAAAGACTATAGAATAACACAAGACATGTCACTCGTATTGTTTTGAATGGGAGAATGTGTAACGCGCAATATGGCGGAATAAGTCCCGCCTTCTAAATAAGAGCCAATCGCCGACTGGTAAACTCATCGCGTCACTTCAGCGGCTGTTAGAATCACCGGTTTCTATAGAAACCGTCAGATGCGCGCCTCCGAAGAGACGCGCATTTAGGTCTGAGCATGCGCATTAGCTTGATCCAGCCTAAAACATTTTTTTTTTGTCATGATTCGAGCGTTTAGAAACTAAATTTATGAGCCGGTTGTTGTTAGATTTCATTGATGATTTCAAATATGAAATTTAATCGTAAGGTTGGCGAACAGTTTTGGATAATTTGATGTTTCCCCATTCAAAGAGATTGCATGATGCCCAGGATGCCCGAGAGGTGTTTCAAAGATGGCCGCCGAGTAAAATGACTTGTCTTAAATGGACTTTGGTTAATGTTAATGTTAAACTACCACATAATTATGGACCCTTAAAATAAAGTGTTAACCAAAAACTCTCTCCTATAATTTCCTGTTCCTTCTATACTGGCTCTGTCATAATAGTGAAATAATGTCAAAATTCACAAAAAAACACACAAACTGCAAAAATCAGCTGTTTTCTGCAGGTCTGTCCAAACACTTTGTGCACAGTTCATTTGTTGTGATGCATTTGATGCTTTTCTTATTGCTTGCAGAACCGTTTTGCTTACCCAACAGAATGTTTGCTTGCTAAACTGATGTTACACAGTGGAGAGAAAAAATTAAAGTGGAATTTGACAACCTTTACCCTTTTTATTATTATTATTATTATTATTATTTTTTACATAAGTGCTTTGACCCTGTTCCGCTGAATGTTTTTCTTTTCAAAGCTTGTTTCTTTTCTCATCTCTATCAGGAGTCTAAGAAGAGGTTTGATGAGGATGAAGAGTTTAAGAAGAGGGCCTACCAGTGTGTGGTTAAACTCCAGAGCAAAGAGCCAGACTTCATCAAAGGCTGGAACCTCATCTGTGATGTTTCCCGGAATGGTAAGTGCGAGACACACTGAGAGTGTCATTCTCACTTTATCAAGTATTGAGTAGACCAAAACCTTGCCTCATTCATGCTGGTACAAGACTTCACAGACAGCTTGTGCCCTCTAGAGGCATTAATGCTCTTGTTACATTATTCTCTGAAACAACAGCCCGCAGTGTGGAGAGAATATCAGCTGAACCAGCTAGAAATGACAGTCAAAAGTACTGTAATTTGCCCCACTTTATTTATCTAAGGATAATGTGAAATGTTCACTGCTGAAGGAAGCAGACAAAACATCAAAGATGCAAACAACTACACTACCGTTAACATTTATTTTTTTCTTTTGTAAGAAATTAATACTTTTATTAAGCAAGGATGTATTCAGTTGTTCGATGACGTTTATAAATTTACAAGAGATTTACATGTCAAATAAAAGCTGTTCTTTTGAAATTACTATTCATAAAGGAATCTTGAAAAAAAAAGTATCACAGTTTCCACAAAACATATTAAGCAGCATATTAACTGTTTTCAACATTGATAATAATAAGAAATGTTTCTAAAGCAGCAAATCAGCATATTAGAATGATTTCTGAAAGATCATGTGACACTGAAGACTGGAGCAATTCAGATTTGTTATCGCAGGGATAAAATACATTTGAAAATATATTCAAATTGAAAACAGTTCATTTAAATTGTATATATAAAAAGAAACTTGAAAAACATTAAAATATCTTACCACTTATTTTATAGTTTTTATATTTAGAATATAATAAAACATTTTATTTATTGCATTCACAATTTAAAAATATTAATAATTAAAAATACATTAATATAATAAAAAAAAAAAATTATATTTGATTTAAATGCATTATGAAAATTTAAATCACGAGCGCTCCTACTGACATGAGAAACATTCTCCGTGCAAATATTACAGCAGTTATTGTGTGTCCCGTATTTCTGTCGGTTGAACCAGAGATTCAAATCATTATTCTTTTGAGTTGTTCCTTTCTTTTCGGTGAATTAGCCAAACGCACTTGCATAGCAATCTGAAACTATTCGGATTCGAATACAGAACACAAGCTCAAAGGAGTTGTGTTTACTCCTGTTTCTGGCTAACATTATTAAACGGCACTGCAACATCCAATGAGAATCGATTCAATTCAACACACAACTCTCTGTTACAAACCACAAACCACTTGATGATTAAACTAGTTTTAAATCAGATGAAACAGCCTTAACATTCCCAACAAGACTGATGAAGAAACATTGTGCCATGAACGAAGTTAGAAGACTTTTAAATTCCCCAAATCACCACCTTTACAAACATTTACAGGTACCACTAACAGGACTGTATTTACCATGGTTTTGGCACAAACGTGGAATATTTATAATGAATACTATGCTATTAATATAGTCATTTATATTGTATTAGATTTATTAGGTGGGTAGGGGAAAATAATTCATTTTTGTTTTTGATAGGTGGGTGCATAGTTTCTATCTGTTTAGGCTATTTTTTTTTATTAGCATATAGATTCATAATATCACAATATCAATTGACAGTGGTAGTGAGTAGCCAGCATAGTTTAACCTGTGGTTACCAAGTCAGTCTCACTGTCAGAATATTTTAATTTAAGCCTATAATAATTTGATAATTATAAATAAAATAATTCTTACCAATATGTGACCCTGGACCACAAAACCAGTCATAGGTCGCACGGGTATATTTGTAGCAATAGCCAACAATACATTGTATGGGTAAAAATTATTAGATTTTTCTTTTATGCCAAAAATCATATTAATTAAAGATCTTTTAAAGATAATTAAAGAGGATATTAAGTAAAGATCATTTCCATGAATATACTTTGTAAATTTCCTACTATATATATATATATATATATATATATATATATATATATATATATATATATATATATATATATATATATATATATATATATATATATATATATATATATATATATAAAAAAAAATAAAATATTTTTGTGGGTGGATATGCATTGATAAGTACTTCATTTGGACAACTTTAAGGGCACCCTCAGATTTTCAAATAGTTGTATCTCAGCCAAATATTGTACTAAAACAAACCATACATCAATGGAAATTCCAGATGATGTATAAATCTCAATTTCAAAAAATTTACCCGTATGACAGGTTTTGTGGTCCAGGGTCACATATCTATGAGCTTGTATAATTCATATATTTGTTCCTAGGAAAATAGTTGTACAAAGCTGTAAATGATCAGGTATCTGCATACATCATTATATCTGCATACTGTTGAGTATCATGTTTCTAGGTATATTTTAGCTTATTTATTGAAACTGTTATGTGTCTACAGCCCCCCGCTATTCACACCCCCCCAACCAACCCCCGGACCACCTCAACTCTTCAATTTGATAATCCGGCCCTCAAATGAAGCTAATTGAATAGCCCTGCTTTAGACTCTTAAGTAATATTTTATAAGGACAGTAGAGGTCGGTATATACAGTGCTCAGCGTAAATGAGTACACCCCCTTTGAAAAGTAACATTTTAAACAATATCTTAATGAACACAAAAACAAGTTCCACTTGTTGACAAGACTGGGTTTAATATAACATCTGTTTAACTTAAAACATGAAAGTAAGGTTAATAATATAACTTATAGAACAACATTTTCAGTTTTACTCAAATTAGGGTGATGCAAAACTGAGTACACCCCACTGAAAGTCTTTGGAGCAAAGCTAAATTTTAGGCTACAAATGTCTAATTTAACAAGAATTCAATCACAGGTGAGTCTAATTATTCATTACACCGGTGTCCAGCAGACAGTTGACTATAAAAGGGTGTTAAAACTCCTTCCCATTTCATGCTGTCAGCAATGGCACCACATGGAAGAGAAATGTCACAAGACCTGAGAAAAAAAATAATTTCTTTACACCAGAAAGGTGAAGGCTGCAAGAAGATCAGCAAAGCTTTACTTATCAGTCAGAATACTGAATCAAAAGTTGTACAAAAATTTAAAAAAGATGGAATTGCAACCATCTCAAAGAGATGTCCAGGTCATCCATGGAAGTTAACACCTCGACAGGAGCATCTTCTGATGAGAAGGGTTGAAGAAAATCGGCATGCAAGTTCACTGCAGTTATGTAAAGAAGTAGAAAGCAAAACTGGTGACTATTTCCCATGACAATACGGCGTACACTGCAGAGGAATGGCATGCATGGGTGCCGTCCATGAAAGAAGCCTCTCCTAAAGCCCAGGCACAAAAAAGCCTGCCTAGAGTTTGCCAGGGCCCATGCTGACAAAGATGAAGACTACTGGGACTCTATACTCTGGAGTGATGAGACCATGATAAATGATTTTGGAACTGATGGCTTTAACACTGTATGGCGTCACAAAGGTGAGGAATACAAAGGAAAATGCATGGTGCCTACAGTGAAACATGGTGGTGGTAGTGTCCTTATGTGGGGCTGCAGGAGTGCTGCTGGTGTCGGGAGCTGCATTTCATTGATGGCATCATGAATTCACACATGTTCTGCTCTATACTGAAAGAGAAGATGCTACCATCACTCCCTGCCCTTGGTCGTCGTGCACTTTGCCAACATGACAATGATCCTAAACACACATCTAAGGCCACTGTTGGATTTCTGAAGAAGAACAGGGTGAAAGTGATTCAGTAGCTCCTGATCTGAACCCAATCGAACACCTATGGGGAGTTCTGAAGAGACAAGTTGAGCATCACTCTTCATCCAGCATCCAGTCTCTAAAAGAGGTCATTCTTGAAGAAGGGAAAAAGATAGATGTTGCAAAATGTTGCCAACTTGTTCATTCCATGCCTAGAGGACTTGGTGCTGTCATTAAAAATCATGGATGCCATACAAAGTACTAGATTTAGTAGTTTTTGTTGTGGGGTGTACTCATTTCTGCATCACCCTAATTTGAGTAAAACTGAAAAAAATGTGTTCTCTAAGTTATATTATTAACCTTACTTTCATGTTATAAGTTAAACAGATGTTATATTAAACTTAGTCTTGTCAACATTTTGGAAATTGTTTTTGTGTTCATTGAGATATTGTTTAAAATGTTACTTTTCAAAGGGGGTGTACTCGTTTACGCTGAGCACTGTAGCAGCATCTTAGTAGTAAGTTAACAACAGTAGACTCAGTGTCCATATCAGGTATGCCGCACAGGTCCTGAAAAGTGAATCCAAAGAATCACTACTGTGCAGGATCCACCTCAGAACAACCGTTACTGGGATATTTTGGCTTCTTTTTGTCTAAAGTGGAAGGAAGAGGAGACATGCTGTCTTTTTTTTTTTTTTTTTTTACAGTCTATGGTCCATAGAGTTTATACCAGTAACTAGAAAAAATTAAAGTCATCATTTACTCGCATTACATCCAGATAGGAAAGGGAAACTACAGGGATTATGTATTTTTCTAAAGTAGTGAAGCTTCTATTCCAAATATTGTAATTCATTTAAGACCTTTCATGTTCGAGAAGGTTTCATATTTTAAAAAGCTTTATCTGCCATTTTGATTTAATTCTTTAATAATTCCAACATTTATAAGCTGAGACATTCCTCACACATTTGTTCTCCTCTTCCTCTCAATTTCTATATTTATTGCAGAGGAAATTTTTTTTTGGGGTAAAACAAGCTTGAACATTTTAAATCTGAATAGCACAGATGCCCTTCACCACCATCCAGCGACACCAGCTCTAGACTCTGATGTGACAGCATCTACCTTTAGCCCTTAATCAAAACTCGTTCCCCCACTGAGGCTTGTCTAATGAAGGTCAATTAGTATTTTTTTTTCTGCTGATGCTGTCCAAATCAGCCTTTGCTAAATCAGGAGAGTGTTGCATTTGATTTCCCTGTGGTGTGACTGTTGTAATTAAACCGTCTTGTCCCTTCCGCTTCTGTCCGCTTTGCTGATGTAGAGTTTCAAAAGATCTACGACTGCCTGGAAATTCGCATAGAAGAGAGAGGAGAGTCCTTCTACCAGGACATGATGACGGCCGTGGTGAAAGAGTTTGAGGAAAAAGGTACAGATGGAGTGTTCTTTGATATATGCAATGTATCTTGATTTGAGAACAGATATGATAACGATAGTCTATTGACATTTGAATAAAGATTAACAAGTTGCATTATTTCCTGTGTTTATGTTTTTCTAATTGAAACTGGAAGTGTGGCCGAAACATATCAAAGGGTTAAAAGTTTATTTTAGGAACTTTTTGGGATACACTATATGGGCTCAAAGATGACACACGAGGATCTGGAGCCACAAAACTCCTAGTTTGAATGGGAAGTGCATACTTTTTTTTTGCATCAATAGATTCTCAAATCTTTCGTTGTTCAGACAAATAGGCAGTCCCACCCCAAACCCAAACTCACACTATTGGTAAGGTCACTGGGCTGCAGTTCCAGATTGCAATTCTGTTTTGTGCTGCTAGTGGTACCCCCAAAAAAAAAAAAAAAAAAAAAAAAAAACGACTTCACTTTTAAGATAGGACTAAAGAAAGTGTGTGTGTGTGTGTGTGTGTGTGTGTGTGTGTGTGTGTGTGTGTGTGTGTGTGTGTGTGTGTGTGTGTGTGTGTGTGTTTGTTTTATTTTTTATTATTTTTATTATTTTATATTTTTTAAATAATTAAAAGTATATTTTAAATTTATTAAAAAAATATTTTTTTGTTTTATTTATTTTAGTTGATTAATATTTATTTTGATTGATTTATTTTGATTTTCATTTATTTTATCTGTATATGTTTGTATTATTTATTATTTTTAGTTGATTTTATTTTATTAATTTGTTTTTATTTTAGTTTTTTGTTTATTACTTTTAATCGGTTATTTTTTTTTAATTGATTTAATATATTATTTACTTTCATTTTCTTTTTTTTTTAATTATTATTTTTAATTGCTTAATATTTGTTTGAACGTTTGTTCTGAAGAATGATTGACAGTTGAACAGTCCCAGTTATCCTTGTAAACAAGGTTTTGACATCATAAGTTAAAGATTGTACAACATTGCAAGGTTATGTCATTTTTTGCTCTAGTGTCATGTACTAGTGGCTGTACTTCCAAAACACTGTGTTTAATGTTTACTCTGGTGCAGTGCAACTGTAAGTACAATACTGTAAATACAATTTTTGTTGTTTTTTACAAACCGAGGGACGAGTATTGCCAATCGACAATAATTGAGCCAGAACATTCCGTTTGAAAAAAGCATTGCACCTCTGACTGTACATGTCCAGTGGGGGGCAGTGTTGTTTCAAGATTGATTTTAGCCCCTCACTCTACTATACATCCAATTTCACATTCTTCTCTCTCATCAGGTCTGGTGGAGTTGGACGAGGGCAGGAAGATAGTGTTTGCTCCGGGCCAGTCTATTCCCCTGACGATTGTCAAGTCAGATGGAGGCTATACTTACGATACCTCCGATCTGGCTGCCATCAAAAATCGCCTGTTTGACGAGAAAGCTGACATCATCATCTACGTGACCGACAGCGGCCAGGTGCGTGGGTGTAGGTCTGGATATATGGGTTTGTAATGGAGAGTGTTGGGGAAGTCTGGAACGGCACAAACCTTCCCACAGTTATCTGATGCGCATGAGGACACATGCAGCAGGGGTCAAGGCCGCTGGGCGAGACACAAAAACACCCCAGAATTCAAACGGCTGTATGTTTATAAATGTGTGCAATAGACTCCTCACCTACTCAAATATTAATGCGGTCTAGGTCATGAAATGCAGTCTGCTCACATCTCTATCAACACTGCTAGTTTACAATTCTGCTTTGCTTAGATAAGAAAGATGCTTTCTTTGGCTAAAATTTAAAGAAGGATTTATCAGGAGGATCTCGATCCAAACTGTGTAGAACTTTTTGTTTGTTTGGTGTGTTACTTGTATTAATGGTCAAATAACTAAATGTTCTTGGTGTTTTTTTTCTTCTTGGCATTAACTTTGGTGTTCGACAGGCAATGCACTTCCAGGTGGTCTTTGCTGCTGCTCAGTTGATAGGCTGGTATGATCCCAAGGTCACACGGGTAGAACATGCAGGTTTTGGCGTGGTGCTCGGGGAGGACAAGTAAGTGCATTGATCAGTATAGAAGTCACCTTTTGTCTGCATCATGTTTCCATCTGGATGATTCATAGTGCTGCAATGACTAGTAACTGATAAAATTCATAATAATCGATAAGAAAAATAATATATTTCATTATTGATTAGTTGAGCATTTGTGCGTGGCCACAACAAACCCGTAGTGTGACCTTAATGTAGTTTAAATGCATTTCTATGAAAAACAAAATGTTTACACACTACTCAAAAGATTTACTTTCTAACTACATTCTAATTCTTTTATTCAGCTTGGTCACATTAAATTGATCAAAAGTAACAGTATAGACGTTTATAATGTTAAAAAGATTTCTATTTTAAATGAACACTGTTCTTTTGAACTTTCTATTCATCAAAGAATCTTGTATCAAAAATGTATTCTTGTTTTTCCACAATAATATAATTTTTTTCAAACATTGATAATAATAAGAAATGTTTCTTGAGCAGTAAATTAGAATGATTTCTGAAGGATCATGTTACTGAAGACTGGAGTAATGATGCTGAAAATACAGCTTTGCATCACAGGAATAAATTACATTTTAAAATATATTACAATAGAAAATAGTTATTTTAAATTGTAATAATATTTTTTTCAATATTACTATACATTTCATCAAACAAATGCAGCCTTGGTGAGCATAACACTTATTCCAGAGTCATTAAAAATCTTCCCAAACCTAAACTTGAATTTATTCTTATAATGCAAGCATTTCTATTTTGCAAAGCAATAGCAAAAGTGTAATTAAATGTCACCATCGGTGCGAAACTTTGAAAACTTCATGGAGCATGTAGCATAAATGGAATGAATTCATTTTCATTTAAAGCAATATTTGTTGTTCAGTATCAGATTTGATGAAATGCAAATAATAGTATTTTTATATGAATGATAACTGGATTACTGCAATATTAATGAAAAATAATAACACTTCGGTGATCAGAGGAGATAATGTATATGCTAGTGTTTTTAATCTGCTGCTTTTCAACTGATTTTTTTTCTACTTTGTCATTTTTATATTTTAAACCATAACATTGTTTGAAGGGCGAAACCTTGGCAAGGTACCCAATAAAATATTTAATATTCGATTAATCAAAGGAATAATCGAACGATTAATCATCAAAATAGGGGTTAGTTGCAGCGCTAGTGGTTCATGTAGCATTAGTTTTAGCTGTAATCGAAATATTGTATTGAATGATGCGTTTAAAAAGCACTGTTTCCACATTTCCATGATTCTTTTTTTATAAACATGAAATTTCCATCTTAGGAAAAAGTTTAAGACACGTTCAGGGGACACAGTGCGATTAATGGACCTTCTGGAGGAGGGTCTGAAAAGATCCATGGACAAACTGAAGGAGAAGGAGAGAGATAAGGTGAGCCCCTCAAACTCCCAAGGAAACGGGCATCTTCTTATGCCACCTTGAAAGCTTCCATCCAAATCCTTTTGTGTGCCTGAGTACTTCAGCTCAATTCAGAAGAGATCAATGGATCTCAAATGAGACCAGATGTGCTAATGACAATTACTGGCTGTATTACTCACAACTCCTTTGTGCTCAGAAATGAAGAGCATCCTAATGCCTCACTCACTTGATTGATATCTCATAAACGAGTGAGCTTCTGACAGTAAAGGAATTTGAAAAAAGACAATTATATTGCTTCAGACACAAGTGAGCAAAGTAAATGTCCTCGAAAAGCCTTTCTTGGAATAGTTAAAGGCGTACACACACCATTTTAAAAGTTTTTTGTTGATTTTATTATTTGATGGATGTTACCAAGTATATAAAAAGATTTCCTTTCCCTAAAGTGACTTTTGCCAAGTGCCTTATTTGTCAGGAATATTGAAAGTAACATATGCTGCATTAAATTAGGCAGAAAAGTTAGCAGGCGTGTAATCGTGCAGTGTTCCTGTGAGCATAATCAGTTTGAACCAGTGATGTAGGACAGAGCCAAAATTTGATCTGATCTGCTGATCTGAAGCAATTTTTTTTTAAATCACTCTGAACACTAGTTATCTGTCCATTCCCCTTTAATTGGAGATAACCATGTATAAAATCTAATAATGTATAGTCACATTTTTGTTGCTCAACAAAATTTTGTGCTTTTGAAATCCAGTCATTTTCAATAGGAATTCACACAATCTGGAATGAATGAATGAATGAATGAATGGATGGATGAATGAATGAATGAATGAATGAATGAATTTATTTATTTATTTATTTATTTATTTATCTATCTGGAATTTCATATGAAGTGAAAAAGTTCCCCATGCAGATTTTGCTCATTTTCAAGTTAGTCACGCAGTGGCCAGCAGAAAGCTGCTTGGTTTGTGACCGTTTCTTAAGATTATCTTATTTAATCCTGATTGCCATTCAGCACATACTTGGTAACTTGTTTTTCTGAAGGTGGCAAAAGGTCTTGGCTGCTCCAACCTCACAAGGGGTCATCAACATTTTGAAAGTGTGTGTGTGTTGCAGGTGCTGACCCCGGAGGAGCTGGTAAAGGCTCAGCGTGCCGTGGCCTTTGGCTGCATTAAATATGCAGACCTTTCGCACAACCGCATCAATGACTACGTATTTTCCTTCGACAAGATGCTGGATGACAGGGGCAACACCGCGGCCTACCTTCTCTACGCCTTCACACGCATCAGGTAAGCCCTCAATGTGATGGATGTATTTAACCACATCAAATGAACCCTGCTGGGTATTAATCTGTGTCAATGATGTGGTACTAATTTTTTTGTCATGTCTATTCATTTTTTAAAAGTATCTTCAAGGGGACCTATTATGCCCTTTTTCAAAGTCTTGATTTTCATTTTGGGGTCTATTAGAATAGGTTATCATGCTTGAATGTTCAAAAAACACATTATTTTTCACATATCTTATATTGTTGCAGCACCTCTCTTTCTAGTCTGTCAGTAACGTTCAGTTTAGTTCCTGTCTCTATGAAGCCCCTCCTTCTGAAAAGGGCAGTGTGCTCTGATTGGTGGGCTGGACCAGTGTGTTGTGATTGGTCAACCGCTTCAAGCCTGTTTCAGAAATGTCACATCCCTTAACATAACTACAAGTTTCAACACACCACTAATGCAACTCAAGGACTTGCCCCTTTATTTTGCATATGACTTGGGCGGGAATCGTTTAAATGAGGATATTGTGACGTGTTCATTCCTGGATAAAAATTCAAAACTACAGTCGAGGCATTTCAGTGAATTCAGAAACTGTGTTTAATGATATAGAGAATAACTCGCTTTTTAGTGACTTTGTATATATAGACTTTTGTTGCTCAAACAGCAACATTACACAGTAAAGATTGTTTAAAATGTAAAAAAGTATAATAGGATATCTTTAAAAATTCAATTCAATTTTGTATTACTTTGTTTCTGTATTAAAGTTTATTTGATATATCTATCTATCTATCTATCTATCGATAAATCTGTAAATCAATCAATAAAATGGTAAATCGATCGATCGATAAATCAATCAAACGACCGATAAACTAATTACATTTATCTTTTAAAAGTATTTAAAAACATTTTTGAAAAATGATAAATATGTGTTCACGTGTATTCATGTTTTAAGGAAAATATGTTATTATTCGGTGGTTACTTGTTAGTCATTAAATTGATTCTTTTCTTGAAAATGGTATTAGATATATATTTTTAAGACGTATGAAACAAATATACCAAAATGACATTCCCCTTTCTTTATCATGGACACTCTAAAAATTGAATTTACCTTGGCATAGTTGAATAACAATAGTTCAGTACATGGAAGTGACATACACTGAGTTTCAAACTCCATTGTTTCCTCCTTCTTATATAAATCTCATTTGTTTAAAAGACCTCCGAAGAACAGGCTAATCTCAACATAACACTGACTGTTACGTAACAGTCGGGGTGTACGCCCCCAATATTTGCATATGCCAGCCCATGTTCAAGGCATTACACAAGGGCAGCCAGTATTAACGTCTGGATCTCTGCACAGCTGAATCATCAGACTAGGTAAGCAAGCAATAACAATAGCGAAAAATGGAGCAATAATAACTGGCATGATCCATGATAACATGATATTTTTAGTGATATTTGTAAATTGTCTTTCGAAGTGTTTTGTTAGCATGTTGCTAATGTAGGCTACTTTTGGTTAAAGTTACCATCGTTTATCACTGTATTCACGGAGACAAGAGCCGTCGCCATTTTCATTTTTAAATACTTGCAGTCTGTATAATTCATAAACACAACTTCATTCTTTATAAATCTCTCCAACAGTGTGTAATGTTAGCTTTAGCCACGGAGTACTATCAAACTATCAAAATATAAACACCCAAATAAATACTATACTCACATGACCCGAAGCATGCATGCAGCATACATGACGAACATCTTGTAAAGATCCATTTGAAGGTTATATTAGCTGTGTGAACTTTGTAAATGCACTGTATTATAGAGTCGTGAGCTTGATGGGCAGGGAGCATGAGATTTAAAGGGCCAGCAGCCCCTGAATTAGTGCATAGTTAATGATGCCCCAAAATAGGCAGTTAAAAAATGTATTAAAACAAATCTATGGGGTATTTTGAGCTGAAACTTCACAGACACATTCAGGGGACACCTTAGACTTATATTACATCTTGTAAAAAACTGTTCGATGGCACCTTTAAAATGAACAGCAAACTGCTGTTTATTTCTAGATACAATCAACGCTTGTATATAGGTTTGTTGTATACAAACATTTAAATTGCACATAAGGCAGTTTCTATATTTAATGAAGTAATGTTTACTCAGATTCATAGTTTGAATATAAGCATTTAGACAGTGGCTGTCAAAACATGTTTTCAAGACAGATTTATTCAAACATTCATAAATAATGAAGACATCACTAACATGTTAAGTAAAAATGTGATGAATATGTAATGCAGTGCATATATTTAGCAAAGTGCTCCTCTCTAGAGTTATTTTTTTCGAGTTGACTAAAAACCTATGAACATTGAATGGCTTTTTTCTGTTGTATATTGTCTTCTACAGTACTGACCCATCTTCACCTGCTTCAGGTGAGGTCTTCTGGGCTTTGATATACCCCTTCTGGGACATCTTTATGTGGGTCTGTGCTGGAAACGGTGGCCTGATTGATTCCCACTTGGGTGGTGGGAAACAACTCACCAACACTGTTGAAACGGCCCTTCCAGTTCATTCTCATGGGTTGTTGGTTATTTGTTCTCTTGGCAGTTGTAACCATGATGCTGTGTGGAAATGGTATGTGTGTGGGACTCTGGGGCTTTGGGATTGTGTGCCCATGAATGAATGCATGCATCTGCTGTGCAGTCAGTGTTTTTCTGGCTGAAATCTGTGTGTTTGTGACAGATCTACTTCTGCTGTCGCCTGAGTGGATGCTCGGCACAAGTGCTCTATTATTCTCACTCTTTATCACCTTGTGTATGCTCTTCTGTCTCAGTAGGGCTGTTGACCTGATGTCAGGAGCGTAGGGTACCACAATCCCTCTTGTCTCATGGGTCCCTTGCATTTGGAGAGCTTTTTTCTGTCTCTAATTGGCTTTTCAAAACAATTGGTTACAGAAAATCATTTTTGGGAGAAGTGAAGGTGGAAATCAAAGCCATTGACAGGAGAACAAGCCAAAAAATAATAATTGGCCATGGCAGCAATTGTTGGGGATTTCAGTTTTTGATTTCTCAGAACGCATTCAATAGAACCTGCTCCTCTAGTTCTCTGGCAGAAAGGCCTTTTAGACACTTAGCTATGATGATTCTTTTTTGTAACATATTTATCTGAGCTGTTGCAACAGTTAAATGACACTTCTTTCTTTCTTTTTGTGCGCTTTTAATTTTTGTTTGGCCATGTGCATTGATCTCATCCTGTGTTAATCTCAGTAGTAGACCATTTAAAGGAATAGTTTGTTTGAAAATGAAAATGATGTCATAAATGTTCTTCAAAATCCATGCATTTCTTCTATAAAACACAAAAGAAGAAAGTTCTAGCTGCTTTTTTCCATGCAGTAAAAACATACAGTGACTGGTGGCTGTCAAGATCCAAAATGGACAAAAAGCCATCATAAAAGTGCTTCAAATGTTTGTTAACGGAAATAAAAACTAGTATAAGCGGGAAAAACTGAAGCTATGTTTACACGACAAGGATGTACTAAAAATGGAAAAGTTTTTCCTTTTGCGCTTTTAGTGTACAGGCAACAACACTGTCAAAACGTTCCCCGAAAATGACTAAAAATGCCAGGCCAGGCCAGTAGTTGGCGATGTCACTTTGTAAAGAAACGTAGTGCACCTACAGACTGAATATGTAATACGCATGCGCATGACATCACCGTTTTCACAAATTCACGTTTTTGTAGTTTACATGGAGACAATAACCATATGAAAACTTGTTTTTAAAAGTTTTGTTTTTAGTTGAAAACAGTGTCATGTAAACGGCCCCTAAAATACATTTTAAAATAAATAAATACTAAAACAATGAGCAAGCAAAAACTAAACTAAATTAAAAATAACAAATGAAAAAAAACAAACAAAAAAAAACACTACTAATAAATAAAATTAAAAACATTGAACTAAAATAACCCCAGCATATTCAAATCAGTTCTCACATGCCTCACACCCAAACATGATGTGCCAAGTTTGACCATGCAGAAATGTATAATATCTTTTATAAGACACATTCTTCTTCTGTTTACCTCCAGGTCTATAGCTAGACTGGCTAACATCCAGGAGGCCGTCCTGCGCAAAGCAGCCGAGACCATAGAGGTCTTACTGGACCATGAGAAAGAGTGGAAACTGGGTAAATGCATCCTGCGCTTCCCTGAGATTCTGCAGAAGATCACAGACGACCTGCTACTTCACACACTGTGCGACTACCTCTACGAGCTGGCCACCACCTTCACAGAGTTCTACGACAGCTGCTACTGCGTGGAGAAAGACCGCCAGACAGGTGGGTTCCCTGAAGGAGCACGATCCAGAAGTCATTAATGTTCACAGTGAGCGGAATCTATCTGATAAAACGATACTGAGAAAGAAAAACATCCTCAGTGCCCAAACCTTTGAGGTTTTTAATGGTTAAATAAATCCATGTACTTTGGAGTATGTGGTTTTTGCTCTTTAGAAGATGTGTCAGGTGTGTAATTGGTCCAGAAATATATTTAGTTTCAACTTGTAGATAAACTTTTATACTGTAATAAAAGATACTAAATAGAGGAGCTGTAATTTACATATAATGTAATAACTTGTTTTTCACAGTTACAATATGTTTTAATGAAAAACAAATGGTTTATTTGAACAGGGAAATCTAATCTAGGACAATATCAGATAGAAAATCCTTTAGTTGTTTTTTTTTTCTTCTTCCATTTGAATCTCCTCATTAAAAACTAGTTACTTAGGCACTGATGAAGCTACTGTCTCTTGAATTGTACAGCTTATTTTAATATAGACTAATGAAATTAGCTGTACTAGTTTGAAAAAGACTGCTGCTTATGGGACATTTGGGTTTCTTTTGTTTAAAAACTCATGGATTTAAAGATAAAATGTAATTTCTGCTGCACTTAATGCAAAAATAATAACAATATAATTAAAACAGTACTATCTTATTGGGTCACTTATGCGTCTCACATTAAACTAGGAAAAAAAGTACATACCCCAAGTCTTGGTATGCTATTTGCTGGAAAGACCTCATGAAAAATTATTGAAAGAACATAAATATTTTATTGACTGGTCACATATGGACATTTTTTACATTTTTTTATGTCCAAATGTGACCAGCCAAAACTATAATAAAGGCTTTGTAACTTTTTCTATTAGAAGTGCCTTAGACTTATTTTTTATTTTCAGATTTTTTTTCCCCCTACAAGTTTAATGAATGAGCTTTAATGACCAAGACGTGACAGAACATCATTGATTTGATTGAAATGAACCTGCCTCTTTGAAAATGGCCTGTTTGACTAATGACTGCTCTAAATCGTTCTCCTCAGGGGAAGTGGTCAAAGTCAACATGTGGCGGATGCTCCTTTGTGAAGCCACCGCAGCTGTGATGGCCAAAGGTTTTGACATTCTGGGTATCAATCCAGTTCAGAGGATGTGAATTGGTCAATGCCTTCCTTCTCTGAACACAAGACCTTTTACTCAAAAACATCGATGTCCCAACGGATTCTTATGGTATACAAAATAAAAGTCATTGAACTGTCCATAACAAAAACTTTGATTTCCTGGTCATTTCTCCTCACATAAATGTCAGGGTAGCCATCTGGACCCTGAAAACTGCCAAAAAGTCAATCTCTTCAACCTTTCCTTTCTATATAACAAGTCTGAATATTATGCTGCGTTCCAGGTTAGGTTGGATATGGGAATATCCCAAATTTAATGTCCCACTTCAGATCCAGTCAATCATACGTCAATCGTTTCCATTCAATCATACGTCACGTTCACATGTTAACCACATTATGTCACCATTACAAATGAGAGCATATTGTGTTTTGTGTCAGTTATAGCAAAAACAGAATAAAAACATAAAATAGCTTTGAAATAGGGCTGTCAAACGATTAATCACGATTAATCGCATACAAAATAAAAGTTTGAGTTTGCCTAATATATGTGGGTGTACTGTGTGTAATTATTATGTATATATAAATACAAACACATCCATGTATATATTTGAGAAATATTTACAAGTATATGTATTTATTTATATTTTTATATAATTTATATTATATATAAATACTTTTTTTTGTACATAACATATTTCGCTTAAATATATACATTAATTTGTGTGTATTTATATATAAATATAATTTACACACATTACTCACACAATTATTATGCAAACTCAAACTTTTATTTTGTATGCGATTAATCACGATTAATCGTTTGACAGCCCTACTTTGAAAACAGCTGACTTGAAAGTGACGTTAAATTACAACTGTGGTCGGGGTTGATAGATGTACCCCGAGTTCATACGCCGAATATCCAAATTTGAGTGGTGTTCCAGACATAATTTCCTGAAAGAAGGTCGGAAAAATCCAAATTCCGATCTGTCTGTAACGCAGCATTATTCTAGTCTGGCAATAAGAATTAGCTCACGTAATTTTGGTTTACCTAAAGCAGAGTTTTCCCAAACTCGTTCCTGGAGGGTCACTGTCCTGCGCTGTGTACGAAATCACCCCTTTTACCCTTAAAAAAAATAATCCCACAATGCACCGCAATAACAAGTATACAACTGATGTATGCTCAGTGGCTGGAGAATACCCATAATGCACTGTGATAGTTGCGCACCAAATGAATTCTCGCGTCTGACCAGAATATGGTCTCGCAGATGAATCCTCCATCCATTCATTTTCCAAACCGCTGGTCCAATGTGACTACAGTGTAATATTATGCAGGTGTTCACTCACTCCCTCAAGTGAACTATATTAGTGGATTAATGTAGGGAATAGTGGATGAGGGTATAGGGGGTGATTTCGAACACAGCCCTGGAGAGTTTAGCTCCAACTTGCCTCAACACAACTGTCTGGAAGTTTCTAGTATGCCTAGTAAGACCTTGATTAGCTAGTTCAGGTGTTTAATTGGGGTTGGAGAAGAATTGGATACCCCTGACCTAAAGATTTTACAACAACAACAACAGCATTACTCATTTGGCTTTTGGACTTTTGATTCCACAATATGCACAAAATAATGTTCTCACTTGAATTGTAATGCAATAAATCAATTTCTAATGTGTTTATATTCACTGGTGTATTTCTGTATCTGCTTTCGCTGGAGACTTTCAGAGCATTATTCAGTTTGAGATAATAACTTATTCCATTTAAGAGTTTTAATAGAGTTCAGTGTTTGTTTTGCTCATGCCATCAGGATTAAATTAATTGGGAGTGATAAATGCAGCGTCCACACCTGATAATCTGTATGAAGATTAAGAGGAATGATTTAATTCACTCGTGGGGTCATTGGTTATTTACTCTTTGGATGTTCTGCAACTGGGATTTTCTTGATAATTTCAGGTCTGAGATCAAAATGAAAGATTTGGACACTTAATTACCTTTTTGAGTCTAGGTGAATCCATTAGTTTTCTTCTAAGCAACTCTAAGGCCATTTGTACTTCATGGGTTTATTTTCAACCCCTGACACTAAACTGTTGTTGAATATTGTTGAATTTGAAATACATTTATTACATTGTATACTACATTTACATATTTTGTGCTCAATAAAAATACCCTGCAACTGTACTTTTGGTATACTAAACTGGTATACTTAACTCATCTTGTACTTAATGCACTTTAATTGTGCGGAAGTAGTGCTGAGGTCCAACTAAAGATATACTGAAGTATATTTGATTGTGCTAAAATGGAACTATAGCAAGTAGACTTTTGGTACACTTTAAATATCTTGCATTTAAAGACTGATATTATACAAATATCATACAATCCTTATTAATAGTGATATTAAAACACTTTCAGGCATAATATTAAGAAATGTGCATTGTGCAATACAAATACAGTTAAGTATTTTAAATAATGTTTAATTATAATTTGATATCAGTAAGTCTTAAGTGATATTTCACTAAATATGTTAATGATTCGAAGTATACTTAGTATGAAATAAATGTACTTTAAATAGATTTTGTTTTTTTGTTTTTTTTACTAGGGGCAATTGTACATCACACATTGCTGGAAGTGATTGTAGTTTATAATTCTTCTATACGTGATCAAAAACAACCTAACTTACAAGATGAAAATAGTATAATTTAATGTTTGATTATGCAAGTGATTATGTAAAATGTACAGTGGTTTTATAGGGTTTATGTAAGGGATAATGTACATCCAGCCGGTTGTACATTATCCGGTCAGAATAAACCCCGACAGGGTGATCAGGACCCTGACGTGAAGGGGTTTGTTCTGAGATAACAACCGTCTAGATGCACATTATCCCCCTTATTACATGGCTACTTGCCACATAAGTAAATAATTAGGCACAAATTGCTGATCCGAGTCTAAATATTTTATTAGCTCTTCAAACGCAAAGCTTCCACGAAGAGAGCAGTTGCTAGTGCGGCAAGTTCAAACTAGACAGACATTTAAGGAAAAAAGTACAGTCACACCACTTATTAAACATTTCACCACATAAATAATTATGGGGATAAGAAAAATTGATCTGAGATGAAACTGATTTAAAATCGTACCTGTTTGTTATCTTATAATCCAACAGTGTACTAAACAATAGTCGCAAAATGGCAGCATCTGCGTTTGTATGAAACGAGAGAGCGAGTCCACGATACCGGATTACATATTTATATAACATATAGTTTTAATATTTTATTAGCTCACCAAACACAAAACTTCACAAAGAAAAAACGTTCCTAGCAAGTTTATAGCGCTGCTGGCTTCAGTTACCCAGATGAGCCTTTGTTATCTGTTTTTAGCGGTTGTTATCGGGAAATAACATACCGCTGGATGGCGTGGTCGACCAATCAGAATCAAGTATTCCACAGATCCGTGTAATAATTTGCAATAATAACCAGCTGACTTTACATTATCCCATTCCCACCTATTACCCAGCTATACTCGCCAAATAAATTGATTTGTTTAATTTTTTTATTTTTTTTATTTTTTTTGAAAAAATAAGATTACACATATATGTGTGTATGTGTATGAATATTAAACCTATTTAACCTGTTATCAAGTAAGCATAAAATGGAAATTCACCATGTCTATTTTTTAAATGGATTTTTTAGTACGGAAGTACGGATTAGGGTCAAGCAATAATAAAAAAATAAAACCATCTCGAGATTAAAGTTGTTAAATTTCAAGAAAAAAAAGTCAAAATAAAATGTTGAGAATAAAGTCATTAAATTACAAGAAAAAAGTCGTAAAAAATTTCGAGAAAGTCTAAATAAAATGTTGAGAATAAACTCATTAAATTACGAGAAACTCGTTAAATTTCAAGAAAAATGTTGAGATAAAATGTTGAGAATAAAGTCATTAAGTTACGAGAAAAAAGTCGTTAAATTACGAGAACAAATTCGTTAAATTATGAGAAAAATGTCGTTAAATTTTGAGAAAAAAGTTGAGATAAAATGTTGAGAATAAACTCATTAAATTATGACCTTATTCTCAACATTTTATCTCAACTTTTTTTCTCATAATTTAATGAATTTGTTCTCGTAAATTAAAGACATTTCTCGAAGTTTAACAACTTTAATCTCAAGATGGTTTTAATTTTTTATTATTGCTTGGCCCTAATCCTCTTCCGTATTTTAGATGTTTTTACTTTGACCTCATAATGTTTAATCATAATAACTGAATCTTCTCTCTGGTGACGTGTGCAGGACTTCTCCAATCATGTAGTCTGCTTAAACCCCGCCCCTGCAAGCTTACATTTATCTGCCTCCACTTTTGAGTGCCACACCCACATCTCAAAATCCAATCAACAACTGATACACAGAACCAAGTCCTACCCTCCATTTTCTCTTTTTTGGTAATCAGTTACACTCAGACGTGTGTTACAGTACAGCAGCTACTTCCATTTCACTGTAACTTCAAAGCTTCAATACAAATAGTCTATTACAATGTAAAAAGCAGATTGACCAATCAAAAAAAAAAAAAAAAAAAATCATCAGCGCATCAAGAAATAAGTCTTGTCAAGCCAAGGTGTACTTCAATGATATATATTTAAATAAAATCTGTAACATATCATCAAAACCATCACAAAAATATAAGTTATATTAGAACTTGCTATGATAAAGTTGATATTTATAGTATAATTAAGCTATTTTGATTATCAAATCACATTTTGACCATATAATTCAAAACTCTGGTAGTAAAATATAAAATAATTCTAATACAGTGGTAGCATTTGAGTCTGACACAATAAAGCTTTGTAATGTGCCAGGTCACATATATCACCAAATGGTCGATCTTTTAACGTTTTCAAATAAATAAAAGCGAACATGGCAGCTTCCAACTGAAATTCACGCCTGCTTAAATCAGTGTCTCAGCTACTGTACAGAACATAGCTAATCTGCACTTGTGTTTCTCATCTTGAAGCATGCTTGTGATGAAGGTGTCTCAAGAATGATACGGCAGTCGAGTCTTCAGAGTGGTATATTTCCAGATCATGTCAACCAGTCCATCCTTTAAAGCTCTCAACTCCCGCTGTTTTTAAGCATTAGAGTCAACCACTGCAACGCATTAGCCCGTGGAACGGTCCTTTAAATAGGATGAGACATTTCATTACTCTGACACTCTCTCTTGTCAGTCTTGATAATGCCGAGTGCACCGGCTCTCTTGCAGCACCTCATCACACTATTGTTGTTCCTTGTCTGCAGGCTGAATGGTCTTTGCATTAAAATGGTCCCGTAACTCTCAACGGTACAGAGATTCTGGAAAATCATCTCGGAGCTTTGGAGTTCATTCGCTTGCTCACACCCACTTTATTTATTTCTTTGTTTTCTCTTTCTTTTTCTTTTTAGCTGACACATTGCTCATGGGTTTTTAAAGCTGTCTGGGGTTTAACAAATTACTCTTTGGAGTCCTTACAATGCTTTGAGTCTTTTGTTTTGTGTCTAAAAGTGTCCCTCATGGCCATCAACACAGATGAAACCAGGTGTCCTCCTACTTTATGATGCCATTCTGGAGATCGACCTCTGAAAGAGAAAAGAGTGAAAAGTCAATATACTATGCTAAAATAAACAGAAGCTTTAAGGATTGAAGAGTAAGATGGGTTTACTTTGAGACCCATTTGCTTTTGTCAATATTTGATTCTAAAAACTGAAACTTTTGTCTTTTGTCATTAGCATGTCAATCATTGCTTCACATTCAGGCATATTAAACCGCTAATTGACCCTTCGCAAAGACCCGCCCTCTTAGTTACTGTTGCTTTGTCCGACAAGCCATGGTGCTGTCAAGCCACACAGAGGGAAAAATACGTAATGGAGCAAAGAGAAAACTGGCAACACGTCGACAGACAAGACAGAGCAGGTCACTTGTGATATTAAACAAATTCTCAGCTTTCAAATTGTGTAATTTTTTTTAAGAAATTCGAACAATAAAACACGTTTTGTGGCTCTTTAATGTGTCGTGACAGATTGCTGTAGCGCCTCAGCTCAAGCGGCTCGTGAACCGATCATCTCTTCCTGCTAGTTAATTTATAGCATCAAATAAACATGAATGAACATGAGAAGGAATGTTGTTTCCAAAACGGAAAGATGTCACTACACTCCATTTTTCAAGTTCAAGTCCACCGAGGTTAATCTTCTAACTCCTGACTGCTTTGTCGGACAAAATGGCAGATTTGGCGTTATGATTGGTTAGATCACTTGTCAATCAATCTCCCGGCGAAGGGTCAATTAAGCATTCAATACATAATGACTGCTGCATCCCAAACCATGAAAAAAAAAAAAAAAAAAAACACTATATAATCCGATTTGTCCATTCACACTGAGATAAAATTCCAAGAAATTTACTTTATTTACATGTTTGTTTACATTTGCATTTATAACGATATATATTTAATGTATTATTCACATATGTAAAATATTTAATAAATAATACAATTATTTTAATATATATTTTTTAATATAAATATATTTTACATAATTTTTATTAGTATATACAAAAATGTATATTTATAATATAATTTTAAAATGTCATTTTTATCTATGTGGTGAATCGGCTACAAAAAAAAATGGGGGTTTCGTTGCCTGTCTCAGATTTGTGTATAACATTACTGTAACATGATTTTTCAAACACATATACATTTATACATATATATTTAAAATATTAACTTATTTAATATATTAAAATATAATATTTGATAACATTATTACATTTTTTTAATATCATTTCTTCATTTTCAAAAACTTTGAATCCCGTTTTCAAAAGTCAAAACACCGTTGCCATGTAAATTACAGGGTTAGTTCACCCAAAAATGAAACTTCCGTCATTAATTACTCATCCTCATGCCGTTCCACACCCGTAAGACCTTCGTTCATCTTCGGAACACAAATTAAGATATTTTTGATAAAATCAAAATCAATTGCATTAGCAGTTTGATACACGCTCTGAACCACTGATTCGAAACAAAAACTTCGAAGCTTCATGAGGCAGTGTTTTGAAATCGCCCATCACTAGATATTGTTGAATAAAGTTGTTATTTTGTTTTTTTGGTGCACAGAAAGTATTCTTGTCGCTTCGTAACATTAAGGGTTGAACCACTGTAGATACATTAAATGTTTTAAATATGTTTTTAGTAGCTTTCTGGTCACCTAAAAGTGTTAATTATCTTGCTGTCAACAGCTGCCTCACTGAGCCATCGGATTTTATCAAAAATATCTTCATTTGTGTTCTGAGGATGAACGAAGGTCTTACGGGTGTGAAACGATATGAGGATGAATAATTAATGACAGTATTTTCATTTGTGAACTAACACTTTAACAGCCAAAATGCAGAAAAAGTTTTCCATTTTTAGTTGAAACAGTGTTGTGTAAACTGCCCCTCAGTCATTGCTCATTTTTGCTGCCTGTCAGAACAAAGAAATATGAGTGAACTCTTAAACAAACTGCCAGAAGCTTACAATAATATACCCTCTAAAAAATGCTAGGTTAAAAACAACCCAAGTTGGGTTGAAAATGGACAAACCCAGCGATGGGGTAGTTTTATTTAAACCAACTAATGCTTAAAAATTGCTATATGGCTAGCTTAAAATGAACCCCAAAAACTACCCAGCAGGTTGGGCAAACATTTAACCCTACCGCTGGGTTAAAACAACCCAATTGCTGGGTTTGTCCATTTTCAACCCAACTTTTAGAGTGTAGTATTTGATAAGAAATCTAACTGAAATTCCAAGTGGCGAAAAAATAAAATAAATAAAAAGCAGCTTATTAGTGTTTTAGGTTCTCAAAATGAGTGTAAAAATGTTCTTGGTTGCCATCTGAAAGTGATAAAATAGTAATAAAATGTGCAGTCTTTTGGAAAATGATGCCCATATAGTCACTTTGTAA